>NC_056750.1:164470112-164525112 GCF_019279795.1 Protopterus annectens | reverse complement strand
GACACCATGATTGAGTTGAAGGTGGGGACAACCCGGCCCATGGTCATCAAGCTTGGAGACAGTGAGAATCGAGTCCTCACCCACTGGACTGTCATCACTGTCACCTTACTACCCTGGTGGCTGGAGTGCCTGATGTCTCCTCCTCCTGCTACTATGCAACATGAGGGAGAACAGCCTCTCCAGCTACTGTAGGCATGCACCAGTGGTGCAACACATGACCCTATGCACCCTCCCTAGCAATTCACTGCAGGTGATGAAATCATCACCTCCTCCACTGCTGCCAGAGGGTACCACTGGACCAGGCTTTGGGGCAGGACAACCTGAGGGCACAGGTAATGCAGGGACAGCAGTGTCAGTGCTGCCAGTTTGGCTCTGGGCATCGGTGCTGGAGCCTGAGGAGCAGGGGCAGGCTGATCCAGTGGGGCTGGCAACCCCGCTGTGCTGTGGAACATTTAGTGATGTGTTTCACATGGATGACATGGACACATTTTGATGACACATAATAAAAATAAAAAATATTTTTAAAAATAAAATAAAATAAAAATAAAGAAAATAAAAAAGAGAGATAAGGGTCAGGTGAGGGGAAAAAAGACAAGAGTAGTACCTTCATATGTGACATACAATGCATTAATACAATTATACAACTCTATTATCTTAAGTTCAACATTTAAGTCTACCTCCTAACAGATGCACACTATACTACAGATTGTGCCAAGTAATCCCTGAAATGTGCATATATGGCACATATGCATGTTTCAGTTATATAGACTACAGTTTACAACAGGACATTTGTGCCATTGGTATAGGGGTTTTAATTTAATGTAAATATTATTGAAGATATAATAGTATTGTATAGTTGTGAATTGTGGTATTTGAACCCACAAACTCTGATTGAAGTCTAATATTGGACTCTTACAATTAGTTTGTGCACAGACTAATGTATGCATACTTGCTTTTACGGTTGGGATATGCATGTTTAATTTGATACAACTCTATAAAATACTAAAGAAGCTATCTTTCATTTTTAATGCTACAATAACACTTCTCTTCTGCTGCATAAATACCACTTGCTTCCTTCATTCTCTCCAATCTAGCCCCATGGGCCTGGGCATTGAACTCCAGTCACTAGCAGCTGGGGGGGGGGGGGGAACAGAACAGAAGACCATTATTCATACCAGTCGGCCTATATTCAGCTTTCTAAGTCTTACAAGTACTCTCTGTAGTTGATACTTACACAGGTGTGAGATGTCCTCAGTCATAAATTACTTCAACCAACAGTTGAGAGTATCCCTCTTCCTTCTTAAACTGATGCCTACATTGTTCTCCAGTGCGCATGATACCAGTGGCACTATATACAGCCTGGGCTAAAACATTCCACAACTCAGACTTGTACTGGGAGACAAAATAGGCTCTCTGCAGAAGAAGCCTTTGGTTGTGGTGCTTTAGTAGGGTCCAGTAAATATCCCGGACTCCTGGACATCCCACCTCTGTGCCCTAAACCTGGCACCTACCCCACTAATGCCAGCCATGTCTACCAGCAGATCTGGAGACTGATGCTTTCTCGCCAGTTCCATTTACTGGATTTAGTGGAGTGCACACACCCAAGCAACGTGTTTGCGTGATGGTAAGTGGAGAGCGGCAGTGCTGAGCAGTGAGGAATGAAGTAATTGCAATTAGAAGGTTAATCTGACACTTGGTCTTAGTTTGAGGGGTGTCTACTGATGTAGTCTAGAAATATGTATTGGAAATTGGAAGGCAACTGTTCGGTGGGTTTGGTTTGCAGACATTTACAGGGGGCATAAATGTAATGACAACACATTTTTTTACCTTTCTATACTGAGAAAATCAATTTTTACTCTGGGGGATTCAAACCTAGGCATAAGGGACAAAACACTGATTTTCCATCTTTGTTACAGAAGAAGATCTGCTCAGATATAGTCAGGCATCATACATATATACAGGTGAAAATATGAGGTGTTACACATGTATGTGTGTGACCTGAAAAGGTTATTGGATATAGAGGCAGTTGTGTATGTGTCTTGGGCAAATGTGAAGGCCATGCAAGTCCAGTTAGCAGAATTATACTTACAGAAATATAGTACACAGTATACTCTCAGTCATACATGGGTCTATGTCAAATGTTCGAACGCTGGAAATGTCGAACGTCATATGGTCGAGACCATATGATTGACATTTCAAGTGTTCGAAGACTGACTTTTAACGGCGCCGTAAGGTGCCGAATGGGAGAATTTCCCTTTTCTGCACTGAAGTGCAGTCTAGGAGTTGGTATATTTAAGTAGGGGGAGTGTGTAGGGTGCAGGGGGGGGGGGCTTGCCCCCCCTGCTCGCACTGTTAAGGTGTGTTTATCTTTTCTTTTTTTTTTTTTTATTATATATTCGAACTTCCGAATGTCGAACATATGGTCTCGACCATATGGTTTTTGACATTTTGGACGTTCGAATATATAACATAGACCCTCATACATGTGATAATAAATCTGATCATAAATAAATAAATAACACAATAATATCTCATCCCTCATACATATCATTTATCAGCTCCATTATCTAAAGTGTTATAAGTAAGAGTGAATATAATGGAAAGTGGAACAACAGTAAAAGAGTATGGAATATCCTGTATTAGAACTCAGGGCCATGTGTATGGTAGTTCTACACTTACACCTGTTGCCACAAGAAAGTTGAAATAATAACACTTGTCTGTGCTTCAGTTCATTGCTATAAGCTGCAATGTCATAACAGTAAAAAAAAGGTTGCATATCCTGTATTACAACCCAGACTATCTGTACTCAAGCCCTCTACTTACACCAGGTGCCACAGGACTTGTTACATGACATTCCAGAATTTACTAATCATTCTTAAGGATTCTCTGTTAACTGCTGCGTTTTGTGCATTGCCCAACAGACTTAATCAAATGCATCTGTTTTCCATTTTTGGCTGTATGGGTCCTGTCTGCTTCCTGGGTGGTCCAGTTTTCCAGTTTGTACATTGCCATGCTTCACACAAATGAGATAAGCACAGCCAAACTCACCATTTATTTTCTCTGTTCCTGTGATTGTGCTAAGCAATGCATTGCACAAACACTGCACCCCCACAAAAAAAAAAAAAAAAAAAAAAAAAAAAAAAAAACTTAGGAAAACCAAGACAGAAAAAGAACAAAAGAAAACAAAAGGACAAGTAGTTGACATTAGGAAAATAAATCTATAACATACACACTAGAAAATAATGGTTCACATGAGAAATGTCTACATAGATCTGGATTTGAATTCTCACTCCAATGAACCTTCAGAACACAGGATGAGTGCCTTATCCCTCTTTGCCATGCAAACAGCTTTGCAGCAAAAACCTGAATTCATTCTGCACACAACCAACTGCAACAGCATCTACAATAATATGAAAACATTCAGCTGTTATTTGTACATTTATTATTTTGGACGTAGTGCACTTAGTGATCACACAACCTGTTATGACTCTTGCTTGGAAATATGAAGCTCTGTCTTACCTCTCTGTGTTTGCTGGTCATTCTTCAGTCATGCAGTGTGTAAGCCATTTTCTATCATCGGCCTTAAAATAAGTGAGGGTAATAATATTATATGCAGTTGCCAACAAATGAAGGGCAGGATGGTTGCTAATGAACACAACCTGTGACTTGTTGGCTGCTTAGTTACATTTCCAACCTTACATCTAACACTTTGTAGAACTAACCTGACACACCCACTGAATGTAAGGCAGCCTGCAGTGCTGTTGTCTTTTCCTTCTCCCAAACAGTCATCATTCACAGTTGCTATCCATTAAAAACAAACACTGAGGGAGTGCCCCCACTATGGATCCAAGTATTTGGGATTCAGCAATTCTAATGAGTCCACATCTCATTTGCATATTCACCATGCTAACAGCCCTGAATTTACACCATATAAAAAGGCAATCATAACTAGGCAAACTGATAGTGTGGTGACTTCTTTACGTTGGGAAGGCTGCGCATATGCTATTTCTTTGGGATATATCTACACAGAGGATTACTGAAATTCAGAAGGTATGCTTCCATTTTGTCAGCTACATACTGCATATGCTGGAATGTATTTAAGAAAAATCTGAAGCAAAGGCTTTTACACTTTCATCTGTATGCTTTAGTTAGAAGTGCACTGATGTCATGGGCATGTTTGTCTATCCGTTTCACAGGTATATATGATTGCTAATATGTGAAAACAGAACTCTCTGTGATAAATATGTACAAATGTTTCAGGGATAGTTCCTTTGATAGCACTTTTAGCATTTCAAAGATGATTTGTTAGCAAAACGTGTCATTTGCCTGTTCGTTATTTTGGGGGGGAGCAAAGCTGAGTTACTGTTCTGGCACAAACAAGGATATGTTGCTCTTGTTACTCTCCTTGTTGCTCTTGTTACTCTCCTTGTTTTGCATCCTGCCTGTTGTTCATATTTCACATCTCTAGACTGTTTCATGTTTCTCCAGTGGGTTATACTGAGTGGCTACCTTTTCTGTTTTATCTGGGAGCAGTTACTTTGTAGTTGTGTGATACTTATGTGTATTATCCTTCTGTTGTCTTTTAGAACACCTAGGAGTATGCCACCCAGGCGTGTCAATCCTCGGAGACTCCCTTTCACCAGTGCTGAGAATCAGGTGATTGTGCATGCCCTTAGGCAACATGGTGCTTTTCTGCTTGAAAGAGGACAGGGAGATATGGCACACAGAATGCATATTTGGCACAGGATTATGGATGCTGTGAATGCTGTGGGTGGCCATGGCAGGACATATGAGCAGGTGCGTCACAGGGCCACTGGCCACTAACACCGAATGAAGAGTTCCTGGCCACTGTTAGGGATCCAGACAGCTCCCAGGAGAATGCAGAACACCATGTACTGGATATCAGTTGCACTGTCAGGGACTGCAAGCATGTTCCAGGAGAAGCTTCCAGGTAGGCTTTGGTATCTCAACAGCTAAATAATGTTGTATAGTGAAACAATTGAAATCAATATGTTACTTCTGTGTCGCATACATTTTTGGGGGGGATTGAAGATTACTACAGTTAACAACACATTCGGATTGATTAGCTTAGGTTGGAGTTCTCAGCCAAGTTCTTGTTGAACGTATAGTTAATGGACATATAAACGGGTAAAAATATTACCCCCTGTGTTACTGTTAATTGTGATGATGTTGCCCTTACCTTTTGCTTAACTTCTTCCGGGACCATCTGGATTGCAAAGGAGAATCTCATCTGCAGATGTTAAGCCAAACATTTTTATGTCACTACTGCTGAGCAATTTAAAGAAATATTTTAGTGTGTGCTGCTGATGTCAGGCCTGTTGTGTGTATTGCTGTACTGTCTGTAATAGTGGCACCACTGTTAGTTTGTAGGATATATTGGACTAAAGTAGTGTAGGTATTCATTTTTTCTTGTGTTTGTTGCTTTTTTATCACAGGTGATCATTACAGTGGAAGTGTGGAACCTCTGCCACCAGATGTCAGTGTATCAGCAGAATCTGATGATGGTGGCCAAACAGAGGCACAGTTGGGGGGTGCACAGGTTGAATCTGACACTGAGGGTGACATACAGCCATCCCCTGCAATTCCATCTGACACAGCCAGTAGGCCTGTGCTTCCCAATTCCAATGAGCCCTCAGATACTGGACAGCTGGAGGGCAAGGCCATTGATCAGAGAAGTGTGGTTACTGCTGCTTCAGTGCCTATTGAATTTGACTGTAGCCAAAGTGTGGATGAGGTGCCACATAGGAAGGTTGTTAGGAGTGCTCAGAGGAAGCCTGCTCTCCCTCCTGCACCTGATCCAGGTGTCTCTTCCTCTGCCACTCAACATGTATTTAGGGCCATCATAGAGGCACAGGCACATTCCCATAGATGCTCCAAACAAATGCTTGGGGTTGTAGATGTGGCACAGGCTGACATGTGTAACTGCCTTCAGCATGTTGCCGATTCAATGGATTGGATGAATAACCTGGAACAAAGGGTGTCTGTGATGGAATGAGGGGTGTCTGATATGAAATGAGCATTGTCTGTGATGAAATGTCTGCTAGGAGGGGAACAGCATCTTTGTGGGTGTAGGTCAGCCACATCATCTGCTCTTAGCCAACATGGGTGTGCCTGATCACACTTCCATAGTGGGAGTACTTCCAGTGCTCCATCAGTGGGTGAGCTGTCCACACCCAGACATGGCAGGCCATGGGGTGGTGGTCCTGGGTGTCCCAGTGAAGGGATCTCATCCAGCAGGCATCATTCACATTCAGGTAGCAGCAATGCATCTTATCATGGGGGTGGAAGTGCCAGTGCAACTCCTGGCAGACAACAACGATGGACTGCCACCTCTACCATGCATGGCTTACACCTGTCTGACATACCAAGAAGTAGAGCTAGCACAGAGCTTGGCTGTGTTCATACAGACACTCACACACCAATTTCACCTGGAGGACCCCTACAGACACACACACAATAGTTACAAGGTTCAGCTGTGCAGCTTAAAACTCATTTTGTCTCACTGACCATTTGTTGGTTTATCCAAATGTCTGCCTGCTTCTCTTTCTTAGTCACACACACTCAACATCCTTCTTTATCAGCCTAGGCTTCCTGCCCCCACACGCAACACCCAGTGCAAGTGATGATAACTGTGCCATGTCCATGTTTTCTAACTTTTTGATTCAGGGATATCTAAGTTTTGTGTCTGATGTTCAGGGTGCATAGCTGAGCTAGTGCTTAGTATATCTGCATTTGTGGTGTTGAACTGGTAATTGTACTTTTGACTTATCTTGGCCTTGGAAAGTTAGACAGTTAATAGCATTAAAATTTCCCACCTTTATTGTGAATGATGTTGTGAGGGTTGTGAAGTCTGAAACTGCAATGTGTATCATTACTTTCTAACTTCTGCCTTTAATGATCTTCCAGTACAAACGTATGGTGCTAAACTGAGGGCATGCAGTGATCATCAGTACCTTTGAGAGGTCTGACTGTGTGAATCTTTGATGCCTGAGGCCTACTACTTACTAATGGACACATATAAGTCAAATCAGTCTCTGCTGTCACATGTTAAGGTCATTTCGGTACAAATCTCCCACCTTTTACTTGCTTACAGTACCAAGTAATGAAATACAAGGATATGTCAGACATTCATATTATTAAACAATGCACTCCAGGTTCAGGACTTACCTTGTAAATGCAGCAGTTGCCACAGTTTTAGTTCAGGGCTGACTCTGTCTGGTGCAAGCAGTACACAGCCAATAAAAGGGGAGGTAAAGGTTGTGAGTTGCCTGATATCAGTGTTACTATATGTATGTCCATAAGAGAAAGGTTTTAGGCCCCTACGTGGTGAGTGAGTGTGCTATGCCTTGTCTCTTAGCCAGTGCGAGGGCATATTGAGCACACCTACATCTGCCGACACCCACAGCAGGTGATGTTTCCCCCTCTGACTCCTCATCTACCTATGGCTGTAGTGACCTTGGTATTGATGGTGGTATGTGTGCTTCTTCCCCTTGCTGATCCTGCTGCAGCTGTTTTCTCAGGATGATGTGTAGCTTGGTACATACTGTGAATATTTCAGCACATGTCAGAGGATTGTATTGCAGGGCTCCCCCAGATATATCTAGGCACAGGAACCGTGACTTCACAGCCCAAACACATGTTCTGTGATATTTGTGGTTTGAGTGTGTGCATCATTATGGTGTTATTCAGTGAGTGTGTCTGCATTTCTGATGGGTTTCATCAGCCATGGTTCCAGTGCATAACCTGAATCCCCTAGTAAATAATGCTGTGGGATATCACCCTTAGCGAACATCTGATACAGTTGGGAGGTGTGTCAGATATGTGAGTCATGGTAATTGCCTGGGTTGCCAGCACACACATTCAAGATGATTCCTTTGGCATTACACATGACTTGGCAGTTAATAGAGTGGTATCCCTTTCTGTTTATGTAGAGCCTACCCTGTTCCCCAGTTAATGCCTTAATTTCTATATGTGTGCAGTCTGTGGTCCCCAGTACCTCAGGGTATTGTGCTACATGGTAGAACTCCTGCGTATTTCTAGCTCTCTCCTTAGGAGTACAGGGAAAATATATACATTCCCTGGCATGTTGGAGCATAGCATTCAGGAATTGATGGAGAATCCTTGGTGCTGTTGCGTGATACCCACATCATGTCCCCTGTTGGTCTCTGAATGGTACCTGTAACTAAGACTCTAAGTGGTACATACCTTTGCACTGGGATGGGCTCCCCTAAGTTGGCCCCGGCTCTGAGTTGAGGACAACAGAGGTTGCAGAGTTCCTGTAGTGTGTCCCTATCCACCCTGTAGTGCTCTTCAATTTTCACATCATGTAGGTTGTGAAGAGTTAAATTGGGCCTGAAAACTCTTCTCCTCCTTGGCCTTGGTCTACTGGCAGCAGCAGCAGCCTAGAGTTCAGCCTGTTGCACATATAAATGAATTAGCAGCAGCAGCCCCTAACATTCTTTCCATGTAGACTCCTTTCTCTGGCTGTATTCCAGTAGGTTTTGGAATTCACAGGAAAAACCAGCACTGAGTCTACAAGGTTGCTTTACAACTTGTTGAATAGTTCCTCCATCTTGGATTGGTTGATTAGCATACAGTTCAGCTGCTTATGTTGTAATTAGCATGCCACCATGTTTATCTTGTTTGCATGTTGATGCACACCTCTGCATGGTGCTTACTGAATCTAAAACTGTGTGCTACCGTGTCACATGGTAGAAACGGACCTTGTAGGGTTTATTGAATTTGGCTGTCCAACTATTCATTGTACATCAATTTCTAATTTAGAAGGACATCTTGTTCATACAAAAACCAGAGTCGAAACTGAAAATGACTGTTAGATGTAAATGGTAATAATTGCCTAGATTTATTCAGTGGAGCTCTGCTCCTAAAATAACAAGGTTTTCAATATTGATTTATTTTAAAGTTAGCTTTTAACTATGGATCATTTCTCAATATTCCTGGACTCTGAGTCACTGCTATTAAGTGAGACAACATTTACAGATATTACTGAAAAAATGTGTATGTATTTAATTTAGGAATTGAGCCTTTTCAAATAATTTACTTTATCTTCATTCTGGCATTAATATATGATTATGTTATGCTCTGCTAATTACAACTGTCAGAGTCTACAAATTCAAAGCTAGAGCCTAAGTATGACTTGAATTGATGAGTTCTAAAGTCTTCAAAGCTAAACTGGCAAAGTCCAGTCATCAGAATGCACATTGTCCAAATAACAAGAAGAATCTTGATTTGTACATGGATTCCATTTTCAAGAAAGAGGCTTTCAGCATGATTCATTACGCTTTTTGTAAAAAGGACACTGGTTTTTATTACTACAGGCAATTATACTGTACCATTTTATGGGACAGATCTCACTTTCTTCTCGTATATGTTTATCTATCTATATACCTATATATAAACAGATGTGTGTGTGTGTGTGTGTGTGTGTGTATATATATATATATATATATATGTGTGTATATATATATATATATATATATATATATATATATATATATATATATATATATATATAAATCAGTCTATAGCTAGATAGATAAATATATCTGTATGTATCTATTTGTCTATAATATGTGGGTTCCATTCAAGTTCTTGAAATCTGAAGTGTTCAAGCACTCGAATGTGCTGCAATATTCAAAAATTAACTTTTCGTACTTTGCTGCTGTTATTATGCTCAAGATTGCAGAGCGATCAGGAATATACCCTTTTCCCACTGTAGTGCAATCTTGGAGATGGTATATATAATTAACAGGGTTTATGGAGGGTACAGAGGGGTTTGCCCCCTGCAAAAAAATAGATTTTATGTTTTCTGAATCTGTATGCTTTGATTTTTTTTGTGTTCAAATCTCTGTGATTTGAACACTTTTAACATTATGACAGGCATTCAAAACTTTAAGAGTTCGAATGTTTGACATATACTCGTGTGTTTGTTTGTGTATATATATATATATATATATATATATATATATATATATATATATATATATATATAGAGAGAGAGAGATAGAAAGAGAGAGATTATATATCTATCTATATCTATCTTTCTCTCTCTCTCTCTCTCTATATATATATATATATATATATATATATATATATATATATATTTTTTGTCTATTTATATATCTATATCTCTATAGTTTTATATATATATATATATATATATATATATATATATATATATATATATATATATATAAAACCTTTGGAATGTGCACATCTAAGCACCTTATGCAACTTGAAATGCCAACAAGATTTCTAACTAAAAACTCTCCCATTTAAGCCACTTATAATGCCACGGTGGTACGGCGGTAGCATTGTTACCTCACAGCAAGAGGTTCTCCAGTTCGATTCTCGGCGTGGCTTGGGAGTGCCTTCTTTGTGGAGTCTGCATGTCCTCACCGCAGTTGGGTAGCATTCAAAAAACATGCGTGCGTAAATGGGCGTGCCTTCGTTGAAGGTTGAGCGTCGAGCTGGCACCTCGGCGTTTTGGAAAAATCTACTGCCAATCATTAGTGGACCGGAGTTCCGCTGTGGCGACCCCTTATCGGGAAAAAGCCGAAAAGACAAACAACACTATAGTGGTAATAAATTAACCTCCCATTCCCTCTATTCCATGCTATTGAGACTCTTGAGAGGTGACTTTTGCTTAACTAGTAAAGACACTGTGTTTTGAGGCTTTAGCTACCTTTATAGAACAACCAGCGTAACAAACACCCTACCTGAAGACCTAAAACTCCAGTATAAAATCAACAACATCTAACTGCATGATAGATTTCCTACCGAATGTATAGCCCATCTTTGGAATTGACTCCCACTGTTCATTAAAGAAAGTACCTGCCTGACTACCATTAAAGCCAACCTCTAAGACTGGATAGGTTACCACAAATTCAGATTGGTATTGATGCAAATTATCTTTTGTCCACAGGAAACTAGTTTAGTGTTATCACAACAAGAGTAATGTGCTGTTTCTTATCAGCACTCCACCCAAAAGCTTAGAATTAACCTGTAAACCTACAAACTTGTATTTTATTTATGGTGACTGCACATATAGCTTCCCTGGGATTGTGGGTTGAGTTATAATATGTTCTGAGAGTTGTTGTCTCATGTAACATATAGTGTATTCTATTGGAAAAATGACTGCGTTAACATGGGAATAGCCAGGCAAATGCTGTGTATGCTGTGGAGCACACTTTTTTAGAATGTCATATATTTTGTGCAATTGGATATGTTAGAATTTTACATTTAAATTTAGGAAACTGGCTTTGTACCATGGTTTTGTTTTATGAAGTTATGTATCTTGTTATTTTTTAAGAATGTCTTGCTGATATATATATATATATATATATATATATATATATATATGTATATATATATATATATATATATATATATATATATATATATATATATATATATATATATATATATATATATATATATATATATATATATATATATATATATATATATATATATACATATATATTTTTTTTTTTTTGCTTAAGCTTGTCATTTCAGTACTTTAGAATAACGAAAAGGCATGCTATCCAAAACATGGGCTGCCGGTGGCAGGGGCAGATACACTTAGTAGAGCTGCCCCCCGGAACTGCACTGCAACTGCATATGCTACCAAGAGACACCATGTCAGCCTGGAGGCTGCTGTTTTTAGTAAAGTACAGTAAGAGCTTGCCATAACAGTAAATGTCCTACTTAACACTCTTGCAGTATTCCAATGCTATTGGGTTATCCTGCTAGATAATCTGGGCATCAGGCCGGGGTACCAAAGGAAAACCTTCCTTCATACCATATGTCTGATGTGTGACCTAAGTGTGTGGGAGTAAGGGTATCTAAGCGGATGTATGAGGGTGAGAAACTCAGACAATCTTAAAGCCAGGAGATTTGGGGGACACCCAAGGTAAATAAAATAAAAAGGTAAAAGGTCAACTAAGGGGAGTGAAGGTATGGAATAGCTCTCCCTTGGTCCATAAGAAAACAGAGGACAAAACATTGATAGGAAATAGGAGGGAAGGAGGGCTGAGAATGGTGGAAAGTAATACTGCAACGGTGCTCAGTAAGACACCTATTGGTATGTAAGTTCTTACACAGCTGTTCTACGTTCTTCCTTAGATCACTACTGCAGTATTGCAGTACTACTGGACAATTCCCAAAGCTTAGTATTTAGAAAGAGTGGCTGGATCAGGTATAGGGGAACTCTCAATTAATCCAGAGGGAACAGATCTGGCAAAGGAGGCTCTGGATCTTGAGAAAGCACCTACCCTATAATGTTTCAAGAAAGTGTGCACAGATGACCAAGAGGATGCTTCTAGAATAGCCCTGCAATAAATTCCTTTGTAAAAGGCTCCAGAGGAAGCAATTGCTCTAGGAGAGTTGGCTTTAACCAGCAAAAGTAAGGATTTACCATAGTGGATGTAACAAAAGGAAATGGACTTATAAATCCGCTTAGCAACGGTTTGCTTAGAGACAGAGTTGCCCAACATTGCCTCCTGTAAGGGAAGAATCAGCTGGTCCGTGTTTTGAATGTCTTTAGTTTTATCCAAATAAAATATGAGCTCCCTATTTTCATCCAGGAAATAGATTCTTTTACCTTTGTTCTGAGGGTTTGAAAAGAAGATAAGAAGATTGATGGCCTTGTTAAGGGACAACTCATTGACCATTTTAAGCATAAAGGGAGAACTAACACTCAGAAAAAAGCTTATTCTTATAAAAAATAAGGATGGGAGGAGATGCCATAAGGGCTTGAAGCTAAGAAACCCTTCTAGCAAACAGAAGTAAGGGCAAACTAGTTGAATAACTTTCTTTGTAGAGAATTTCTGGGAGGCAAAAGCTGTTGGCTGAAAAGTTGGGAGAGTAATTTTTTTCCAAGACAAAATTCAGATGCCACAAAAGGGGAAGCACACTCCTAGATTAGTTCAAATGAAGGACACTATTGATGAGCTGTTTTACCTCAACTATAGAAAGCAGTGGTGGGTATAGAGGCAAACATGCAGAGAAGATAGATAAATGTGCCTTAACAGAGGAGTGCACTAGACTATCTCTTAATAGCTCACACAAATAAGAAAGAATAGCAAGAATCCCAGTTTGATTAAGATTTTATTTGTTAGTATGACACCAAGCAGAAAACATTTTCCATTTGGATATACAGGACATTGAAGTAGTAAGTTTTCTTGCCACCTGAAGAACCTGTAGCACGTCCTCAGAAAATTGGTGTCTGAAAAGGATCAGAATTCTATCATCCACACTGTCAGGCTAAGAGATAGGAGGTTGGGATTAAGTAAAGAACCCTTGTTTTGTGTGAGCAAGTCCACTCTGTAGGGAAACTTGGGATGATGACCCCTGGTCAGATGATATAGAAGGAGGTACCAATGTTGCCTGGGACAAAAGGGAGTCAGCAGCAAGAGTTTTGGCTCATCCATTTGGATCCTTAACATATCCCTTGGGATTAGATGAAAAGGGGGGAAAACATAAAGACATCTCCTATCCTAAGAGAAAGACACAGCATCTGTCCAACAGGCCTGGGTACAAGGGGTCCTGGAGCAAAACAGTTTGAGTTGCTTGTTGTGAATGGAAGTAAATAAGCCTATTTGAGGAATACTCCATTTGTGGAATATGTCAAAGAAGATCTCTTGTTCAACATCCATTTGTGAGGGTCTTCCAGGGATCTGCTTAGAACATCTGCTAGGACATTGTTCTGTTAGGGAATGTAAACTGCTTGTAGGGACAGGTTTACCTTTATGGCCTGTTTCCATGCTAGAAGAGCCAGTCTGCATAGTTGAAAACTGCTTGTTTATATACCACATGACTGTTGTGTTGACTGTGAAGATCCTGGGGGAACCTGGATTCCATGAGTGGGAGAAAATATCTAGGGCCTGAATCAGTGCATTAATTTCCTTCACATTGATGTGTTCTGTCCTTTGTTTTAGGGTTCATTTTCTCTGTAATATTAGGAAACTCATCCATCCCCCGAAAACTAGGTCTGAAGTATCTGTGTGCAGTCTGAGAGGGAACTGCTGGTTTGAATGGAAAGTCTGGATTGAGCTGAACCCAAGAGATGTACCACTGTAATTCTCTCTTCTAAAAAGAAAGTTGGATCAAAGGTTCCACAGGGTGACACTGTTGTGACCACAGAGACCTTAGGAACCATTGAATCTTTCTTATATTTAGTATTGCAAAAGGAATGATAGAGGTGGATGCAGACATGAATCCCACAGCTCTCAGAATTTCCCTTGCAGGGCAGTTTTGAAGAGGCAGTATGGTGTGAAAGTACATGGAGAGGGATTGGCCCTTCTCTTGTGGGAGAAAAGCCAGCATGAGACACTTGTCTAGCCTATGAAAGACAAGGTCCTGGGTAGAGAGTCAATATAGACTTTTTTACATTTATCATAAACCCCAGACTGTATAGAAGGGAGATAGTATAACTGAAATAATTTAACAAAACTTCTTGAAAGGATGCCTACATTAGCAGATCATTTAGATATGGAAATAACTGAATTCCATGACTTTTGGAAAAGGAGATAGCAGGGGCCAGACATTTTGTGAAGATCCTGGGGGCTGTAGATAACCAAAGGGAAAAACAGAGGGCTGAAAGTGTGATGAACAAGCAAAAAACTTTAGAAACTTCCTTTAAGAAGGATGAATGGGAATGTGGAGATAAGCATCCTTCAAATTTGAGGATACCAGAAAAAACTTGTGAAGGGATATAAGGAGGCAAAGTCTGCAGAGAGAGCATTTTGAAAAAGGGCATCTTCTGAAAAGTGTTGAGATGGGACAAATCTGGAATATGCGTCCATTCTTATTCCTTGCTGGGTACCAGAACAAGTCTGGAATAAAACCCTGTTCCTACATGCTGTGGGGGTACAGATTATATTATACCTTGTTTGTAAAGACCCTGCAAGATAAGAGGCAATCAGTGCACCTGGTTAGGAGGGGTGGTGGAATACTTCTGAAAGTTGGAATATCCTTCCAAGTCATTTTGTAGCCTTGCTGAATAATGGACAGGACCCATTTGTCTGAAGTCATGAGCTGCCAAGCAGAAAAGGATGAGGTTAGTCTTTTTGACAGAGGGAGGGATGGACCAAGGGGAATAGGAGGTGGAAAAAATAGTCAGGCTGGAAAGGGAGGTTCTCAAACAGTTGTGGTCTCTAGCAAGTTTATCCTGAAATCTCTTTCTTGGCATTTTTTCTGCTCTTCTGTGCATACCTAGGGTCCCTGAAAAAAAAGGAAATAGGCTTAGCCAGGTAGTTCCTCTGATACCTGGAACAGAGGTAAGGAAGATTTGCTTGAAAACTTGCATTATTTTCCCTTTTTCTTGCAAGGATTTAAACAACTTTGCAGCCTCAAGACCAAACAACAGATCCCTATTAAGGGGGGAATACAAACGTTTAGCTTTAATATCCTCAAGAAGGGAGTGAGAATGAAGCCATGCAAATCTTCTGATAACAGATCCAGTAGCATCTGGTCTGGATAAAACTTCCACTGCATCATAATTGCACCTTATAGTGTGTCCTGCCTCCTGGGTGGCTTGACCCACCATGGAAATAACCTGCTGTTTTGTTTCAGACACTTAAGGTTAGATGGAGCTTTGTTTAAATCACTCAGACTGGCCAACAGATATTTAATCATTTGTGTTTGGTAATTCAAAGCTCTGAAGCCCAGGGTCGCCGAGGATTATTTATTTATTTATTTTATTTCCAGTTTGGTTACCGGGGAAGTCCACTGGGCCAACATGACCCATTTTCAGTGGAGGCCCGGGGAGAAAAGCTCCAAGAAAGCATTGTACAAATTCAGTTACAATAAAATACAGGAGCATACAAGATAAAATTGTAAAGAGAGTTAAAAAATAAGAATATTCACAAGCATAGTTAGCAGAATTCATAGAGAAAGAGGTTAAGGGTTATATCCTTTGAGCAATGGCACTGAAGTGTTGAGTGTGGAAGTCAGTTACATACATCAAGAGAGGAATTCTGGATATGCTTGCTTAACATGCACGTTTTTGAAGTAGAAAACTATTCACAATATTTACATTATTTACAAAGTTGAGTCATGTGAGCATAGCTCTAGTAATTGTTAGTAGGTTAGAGAGAGTGAAGTTAATGGAGTTATAGGGAGCTTGTGTAGGGTCATAGGTATATGTCTATGGGAGATTGTAAAGAGTTTAAGTATGAGAAGAAGGGACCCCTAGGGTATAGACTTAGAAAGGAAATTAAGTAGGGTGGCGGCAGGTGCATTTCCATTTAGTGGGCAAGTGTTTGAAAAGCTGGGTTTTGAAGTTGTCAGAGTTAGATGTGGTTCTTTGTGAGGTGGGGAGGGCATTCCATTTTTTGCCTAGAGCATATGAGAGGAGCAGATGGCCAGTAGGACGCTTAGGTTTGTGGATAGCAGTTAGATTCTGGTGCTCTGATCGGAGTGTTCTATTAGGAATATAAGGGGGAAGGATATTAGCTAGAGCAGGGCATTTCATAGGATGAAATACAAGTCTATGTGCTGTGGATAGTTGCAGGTAGTCAAGGTAGTTTTCGAGCCAATTTAATGATTTAAGGGCGAGGCAGTGATGGGTGGAATTTTTAGAATTGGTGGCAAATTTAGAGATTTTATTGTAGCAGTTTTCTAGTTTGGAGGTTGTATAGGTGGACAGGTTGGTTAGGAGAGGAGCACCGTATAATAAGGAAGGGAGAAGATATGTAGTGGCCAGATTATGTCTAGTAGAGTGAGAGAGAGAAAGCGATTGTTTCTATACAACATACCTAGCTTTTGGTGTTTTTTTTTAATATTTTGTTGTATATGTGTGTCGAACTTGAGGTGTTCGTCCACAGTTATGCCTAGGAGTTTTGCAGAAGGCACCACTTCTATGGGTAAGTTAGTTTGGCTAAGGACTTTGAATTCATTTTTGTTGAATGAAAAGGTCTTAGAGGGGGGGAATAGTAGGATTTTAGAGTTATTTGCATTGAGAGAGAGGTGGTTTTGGCGCATCCAGTTTTCTGTTGTGGAGAATGCAGTTTGGGTTTTTGTCAGCAGTTCGAAGAGGTTAGTAGCAGAGCAAATTAAGGTAGAATCATCTGCATATTGAATCATTTTTGTGTCAGGAATAGCAGTGTGAAAGTTATTGATGAAAATGTTGACAAGCATGGGCCCAAGTATGGATCCCTGTGGAACACCAGTTGGGGTAGTTAAGAAGGAAGAGGTGGAGTTCTTCCATTTGACTGCCTCAGATCTGTCCGATAGATAGCTGGAGAACCAGGATAATGTTTTTGGTGAGATGTGAAGGTTTGAGAGATGGCAGAGTAAGTGCTTGTGGGAAATAGTGTCAAATGCGGTAGACAGATCTAGTAGTACAGTAGAAACTAGGTGTCCTGAATCTCGGGCTTGATTGACAGTTTCAAGGAAGGAGAGAAGAGCGGTAATGGTGCTGTGGGCTGGGCGGAAACCATGCTGGGTGGGTGTGAGGAAACTGTTTTGGGTCAGGAATGGCATAAGTTGGTGGTGGATGCACTTTTCAAGGATTTTGGAGAGTGGAGAGAGCAGGGCAATAGGGCGGAAATTGGAGACACTGGTATTTTTGCCTCTTTTATGTAGAGGGACAATATAAGCTGTGCACCAAAGTTTGGGGACGTAGGATTCATTTATGGATCTGTTTATAATGATGCTAATTGGGAGAGCAATACCATCAGCAGCATAATTTAGGTAGGAGGGGGGAATATTGCCAGGAGCGTTAGTGCATGGTTTGAGTTTGAACAGGAGTTTTTTTATGAAGTTAGTGGAGACAGGTTTGAGCTCAAACAGTAGAGGAAGGTTGTTAGATGGGCTTGAAGGGGGAGTGTGATGGGCAGTTTGGATATTGTTAGGAAAGGATTTGGTAAGGGCAGAGATGGTTTCTCTGAAAAATGAATTGAATTCAGAGCCTAGTTCCAGATTGGATTTACTTGGGTCAGGACAGGGATTATTCTTTGAGCCTGGATGGAGGAGAGATTTTATTGAGTTCCAGAATTGCTTTGGGTTTTTATTGTTATTGGACTGGAGTGTGATATAGTAGGAATTTTTGTCCTTGGTTATTAGCTGTTTTGCAAGGTTACGGAGCTGTTTATATTGAAGCAGGGTATTGGGCAGTTTATTATTTTGGTAGAGCTTCCAAAGTTTGTCCCTTTGGTGCATGACCTATTTTGTTTGTTTGGATAGCCATGGAGCTGTGTTAGTTTTTATTCTTTTATATCTTAGGGGGACTAGGGAGTTTACAGTGTTAAGGAAGATAGAGTTGAAGTAGTCTAAGGCTTTGTCAAGGGGAAGGGTCTTTCGAGATTGCCAGTTCATTTGTTTTAATATGTTTGAGATAGTTGTAGGGTTAAAGTTAGTGAGGTTATAAGTGTGAATGTATTGATGATGGTATGGGGAAGAGCTAGTGGAGCGATAGATGAAGGCTAGGAGGTGGTCACTAATGGTATCAGGAATTGTGCCAGAGTTAGTTATTTTGTTAGGATTTGAGACTAGGATCCAATCTAAAATGGTTCCAGGGGGATTTGTTTTATTTGGTTGAGTGATAGCGTGGATTATTTGGGTAAAGATGTAGAGATTGATGGATGGGGATGGTGAGGGGCTGATGATTTTATTCCAGTCAATATTAATGTCTCCTAAGATATAAGTTTCATAGTTAATTTTGGTGGATGCCCAAAGGAGAAGTTCTTTCGAGAATTGAGCGATTGCTGCCAGGTGAGATATAAAGGGCAATGAAGCATATATTTTTGTTCTTGTTTAGCTTTAGTAGTCCAGCAGTTAGTTCAGTGTTTTGGAATTGTGGGATTGGACTTTGGATCAGAATTAAGGTGAGGAGGTTAGAGTAGACTAAGGCAGTGCCGGCACCTTTTTTACCTAGTCGGTCATTTCTGAGATATTAAATCCTGGGGGCACGATCTCGGAGTCGGAGATGAAGGGTTTAAGCCATGTTTCGGATATAGCTAGGATATGAGGTTGGTTGTGGCTTAGCCAAGTGTGGAATTGGTGGGCTTTGTTACTAAGACTCTGTGCATTGATGGTGAAGATCTTTAGGTTATTAATATGGGAGGAAGAAGTTGAGGGGTTGGTGTTGTTATTACAGTGTGTAGGACCAGGGTTGGGATGGATATCTCTGGCAAGGATTATGTTGTTATAGGCAATATCCTTTAGCCATTTCGATTTGCTGGGTATGTGTTTAGGGAGATTAGAGATTAGATTTGGTGACAATATCTTAGCTTTGCAGGGGAGGAGGAAGATTTTAGGGTGGAATAGGTGCATTGGGTTGTGCTGAATGAGAAAGGGGGAGATAGAGTGGAAATGAGGGTAATA
Organism: Protopterus annectens; assembly: GCF_019279795.1. Taxonomy (NCBI): domain Eukaryota; kingdom Metazoa; phylum Chordata; order Ceratodontiformes; family Protopteridae; genus Protopterus; species Protopterus annectens. The sequence continues at coordinate 164,505,741 of NC_056750.1, read as the reverse complement.
GTGAGGATGAGGTGGAATTAGTGTAGAGGTTACTTTTGTAGGTAATACTGGGTAAGTGGAGGAGGAATATGAGCTAGCATAGAATAATAAGGGAATTAGGAAAAGAGAAAAGAGGCAATGGACATGGAGGGTGTGGTGATTTATGGAGACCATGTCAAAGAGGAGAGAGAGAGAGAGAGAGAGAGAGATACATGAGGATTTGTAGGGGAGAGTAGGCTGTGGAAGAGAGGGGATTTTATAAGGAGAAGGAGGTATCCTAGGAGTTAAGTGAGAGTGGAGGAGGGAATGGGTGATGGTTAGAGTATAAGTGGAAGAGTATAGGTGTGGAGGCAATTGGTGTCAGGAGTGGTGAGGTGGATAGGTATTGAGTAGTATGGGTAAGAGGGAGGGGCAAGAGAAGAATAAAGGTAACTGCACTGGGGTGGGTGGGAATTGGGGGTAGGGTAGCAGAGCGGAGTGAGCCTGCAGGGCAAACTGAGCAGGAAGAGCTGGAGAAAAGGTGGCTGGCAGAAATCAAATCTTCTTTCCTTATCTGTTCATGACCCTACTATCTCTGTCTGTGGATTGGGCATTAGCAGTAGGTAAATGTTTGAAAGGCTTGTCTGTGAAAATAGAAAAGGCAGAGAGGTCTGTCAGAGGATTCTTATATAAAAATTGTACATCTTCAGACACTTTAGAGAACCTATCAGATCTATTAGGGACTGAAGTTTGCGAGTCAGGTAAAGTAGAAGTGGATGCAAAGGCTTCCAGAAAAGCATCCAGAACTGGGGGAACTGGCACAGGTGTAGGGGGACCAACCTCCATTAAATTGTTATATCTCTTCTGCACATCAGATACTTCTCTGGATTCACACTCAAAATGCTGCATCTTTTTTGTGATGTTTTCACAAAAAGAGATTTCCTCAATAGGAGAGTCAGGGAATAGGGGATACCTCTTCATCAGAAGTCATTTGGCCTGGAAAGAGAATCTGAGATGAGTAAGCCAGGAAATCTTCATTTGAATCATAATCTGCAACATCCTTCACATAAGAGGACTCATTGTCTTTCTGAGGGAGAGGGGAAGATGTAGTAACTAGGTTTGAGAGCCAAAATGGCCTTAAGTAGGCCTTGAGAAAATTTCTTCTATTCTTTTTCCTGGGACATCTAAGAAGGAGAAACATTTTTATTGTTCTTTTTCTTCTTCTTAGGAGTGATGTCCATTTTAACAAAATGAAGGGGATCCAACCCTTGGCATACTTCTATCAATGACCCAGGCATCTTTTCCTGCACCAGAATGTGCATCTGGTTCTTCCAGAATTGTGAGCCTAGGTTCCCCCTTCTCCACTGTATTGGTTTGCTCAGTTGTATTGGATGTGTGAGAGTCAGATGCCATACCAGCCTCCAGGAGGGTCACAGTATTGGGAACCTGACAAATGACTGAATGTATGACAGGGTCTTGTTACGCCTCAATGGCTATGTCCATGTCAGTTTGGGCAGATGATGGTTCAGGCCTAGTCCATTTTAATTTGTTTTTCAGAATGAGCAGGATGTCAAATGCTGAAGGTTCTGCCATTTTAGATTGGGTGAGGCAATTCAAGAGCTGAGTCTCTAAATAAGTATTAAAAGAGGAAAGATTTGTACACAGGGTTTTTAGTACACATGACTGCCAAATCTGGCAATTCTTATAGCCTTGTTTGGATCCAATACAAAAAAGACACTGGGAATTGAGATCCTCTTAAGGAATCTGCCTGCCATAATCACATTTCCCCCTTTTTGATGACATCTGACAAAGTAAAACACCAAATTACAAGCAAAACAAGTAAGGTTCCCCAGTGGGGCACTTATCTGAGTAAGTGAAGGCAAGGATGATATCAATTACCATGAAAATAAGAGACCGAAAGGTGTGAGGCACACTTTCAGACTGGTGTAGAAATAGTCTGAGGATCTCACGCATATATGTTCACTTATGTACCCTTACACCCACAGGCTTAGATCATTCATCTGAAGTATGGCTGTATGGAAGGTTTTGGCTTTGGTACCCAGGCTGGACATCCAGGTTATTTGGCGAGATAACCTAATAGTATTGGAATACTGCAAATGTGGTCTAAGGAAGAACATCTTACAATCACAAAAGCACAATATCTGTGTTACAATATCACAATGCTGTCAGTCCAAGATGAAATTAGTATTTTCATAAAACTGTGAAAGATGTAGTTAGCCACCAGTTAAGATACAAAAATTCAGCTGTCACTTCTTTTTTGTTTTAAAGCCTTTTCCCAATGCTCCATATTATCTAGAAGTAGTTTGGGAAATATGAAACAAAAGTCAAGAAGGTGTTCAACAGAGGGATAGCAAGTGCCATTTTCCATTCTGTTGTTGTGGATCAAAGTGATACAATGACTAGCAAACATGATGCAGAAGCTTGGCTAACTTATTGGGGATAAATGAATTGCAGTGTAGCTCCATAGCCATAACTGTATCTAGGGTGGCTGGCCTGGGTGCAAGCTGTTGAAGGAGTGGGGCATAATTGACAATGGGTAATAGAAGTACTGGCATTACTAAAAGTATTCAATAATAGTATTGCCATGTATTATGTTAAACAACTGTGGCTGTTTAAATGAATTAAAAATGTGAAATGTGTAATTAAGTACATAATTAAAACACTACAGAGTGAAGCATTTTCTTTTTGTTTTTTTATCTCAGACAGGAGTTCTTTTTTCTTCTCAAGGAGTGCCAGTGTAGGAAACTGCACAGGGCACAAATCTCCCTAGCTGCTACTTAGCCCTGAGCAACCATGCTGGGACAACCAAAGCAACTAAGATATAATATACTAATCTTTTAACAATGAAACACTAAATCCTAAATCAGCGTCCTGCACGATCTGTAATGCAGAACTCTTGTCAGATCAAACACCGTATTTGTTGACTGCATTTAGATAAGTAAAACTGTAATTCATCATAAAGTGGAAAATGAGATGGTGAGGCCCATCAGAGCTACTTATGGAGAACAAACTAATGCAGAACCTTACTAGAAATAATATGTATGCAGAGTTTAATCTAACTTGAGTGAAATGTGAAATACAATGTTTATATATATTTCCAAAGGAAATTAGAGTTATTACTTTTCTTGACTTGTGCATAGATTTAACTTAGAATATCTATATGATGAATGTTACCATTTGACATTCATCTTTTCAAGTTTCTATTTAGAATTCATAAATAAGCTAACTGTAATCTAAGTTTCACCCTCTCCATTGATCTAATATTTCTGGGATTTCCACTGACTGCTTAGACATTCTCATTTATTCCCTTGCAAGAAACAAAATCAATGAAATGTAAGTGAAACTCTTGCTTTCCAAGGGGGTTACTCCTATTAAACATATGACATATTTTCACTGAAGTCATAAGATGGCACTTATACAGACAAGAGTTATACTTGGCCAAGGCACTGGTAAAACCTTCTATACTATTCTGTGAGTGTCATAGGATCTTAAATGGCCACTTACTTGTCATCTAAAGGACAGTATCAAAGGAGAACAATAGCCCCCCGTTACACTGCACTTTTGTGTCAGAAATTGAGCATGAATCCACGCACCTTGTGTGGGAATAGAACATATAGTCTTCCAAACTTTGTTACATTAGTGGGGAGTATGTTACTTGCAGAGTGACAGGTACTGCTGTATCATAGTTTAAAGATGTAGTTTAGGCAGTAACTTCCATAAAAAAAACTAAAAAAAAAACTTACAAAATACTTGGTGCTGTGTCCCTAAATGATTGTCACAGATAAATTAACTGTGACATAAATCTCCATCAGAAGTGAAAAAGTGCCCCAAAGCTATAGACAAAATACTGTTCAGAAAAATAGATGTCACAGATTAGGGCTGTTTTATTACTTATCAAGAAATGTGGTATTAAATCTTATCTAATCCATACAGTATAAAGGGAGTACAACGGAGATTCCCAAAAGAAACAATAGCGTGTTCCAATAGTCTCATGAAAGGTGAGTAACATATGAAATCAGAGACCTCCATGAAATGCAATACTGCAATTCATCAGGGAGTTCACTGGCACATGGGTTGTACTGTAAAGCACCACTATGAATAATATGCTGCATCTTAAGCAAACTGTTAACAACGTCTATCATAGTGTATGTTAAGTTGTAGTGTTAACACCTAGGTAGTTCATCTCGGAGTCTGCATCTATGAACAGTAGTTAGGGTTGTACACCTCGGGGGTATTCAGAAAGATTTGCAATGTCTTGGTGTAATGCTAAATATGAAAGCTTTTATAACATGACATGGCCTGGTGCAGCTTAACTATGTATTAAGACCAGCATAGCAATAGCATTCTGAGAAAAGAGGTACATAATAAATTAGAACAGCCATATTACTGGCAGCAGTCATGTTACTGAATAGTATTGAAGTGATTACACTACATGCGGACTTATGACCAATGATAAGAACAGTAAGGCTGCATGCCAGGGGATATATGCATTCACGCACGCAACAAAGTGTCTCACTGCTGCAACACAGGCACCCGGAGTAGGCTGCAGAGGGTCAGAACAGCAAAGTGCTAACTCAGGTGGTAATCCTATAAGTGAGGAGAAAAGGGGAGGATAGAAAAAGCAGAAATAAGGTAAGAACATGCACAGGAATACACACAGTGGTGAGTTTTGGGAAAGACAGGGGAGGAGAAGAGCATTTTTGAGGGACAAGTGCCCATTTTATTTTTCTAAGAAGACACATAGATGAAGAAGGTAACAAGGAGCTGGTATGGAAAGGAATGAGGGGTTAGAGAAGGAGTCATGGGTAGACAGGCAACTAGATAATGCAGTTGGACACAGACAGGATAGTATTGACACAGAAAGTGGGAGCAACAGTAAAAGGATGCAGACAGCCAGAGGAAGGACAACTGGTGATGAAGTGGACTGGGCAACAAATGGAGTACAGGGAATGACAGATTAGGAAGGGGAGCAACATGATGAGAGATAGTGGAGGGTTACAGAGGGTCTGTCCAACCAGTTAAGAGGACTCTATCCAGATGTCAGTCATCTCCATTACTCATGTTATAGGCAGGCTGTGCCTCCGGCAGGTTGGGGCCATCAAGTTGCAAGACTATCAGCCATATCAGAAGTTGCTCCATGGTCCTAATGTAGGAGTCCAGTTGTCAGCACAGTTAAGAAGGGACCAGCCTCTGCTTCTGACACCAAGTGACCAAGTGGAACCCATCTGAGCCATTGGCAGTAGACAAGCCTCTGCCCTCCTTCTGAGAGGTGGTCATGGATACCACCAGTTTTACCTTTAGCAGGGTGACCATCATCTCCCTGCTGTGAGGTAAGCCCAGTGACTGATGGTGACACAGCACCAGGCATGTTGACTAAAGCAGAGCCTGGTGACCACTACTACTCCACATCCTGCATCTCAAGTAAACCTATAGAAGGATGAGATGGAAACAGTAAAATAATAAATACAGCACATTAATACACATGCATATTACAAATACAATTTCAGTTGTAAATGACAAACATGGACATAATGTATATACCTTGACACCTGGACTGCCTTTCAGACTGCCTTATAGAGACCTGCTTGTTAAACTCAATTTCCTTGGCTGTTGCAAAAGAAAACAGAAACTATTCAGTACACTGTGACCCTGTCAACAACAGACCGAGCAAATGACAAGCAATAGTTAGAAAAAAGGGCTAAAGTTATTATTAGTACTTACTGTAAAATGCTGACACAATCTCCCTAACCTCCGCCTCCCACTGGCAGAGCAGGCTGGGGTGGCACCTCCTTAGGTCATTATAGTAATGCCTGCACTCCTTGCTAGAGCAGGGGATATCAGTGGCATCACTCACCTCCCTGGCAAGCAGGTGCCAGGCATCAGTTTTACATATGGGGGTCATCATAATGGTCCAACAGGTGTTCCTGATGGCCAGTCCTGTGCAGCAGATACAAAAATGTCTTAGACTGCTGGCTTCACCAGGGCGGAGCCCTGCTGAACCCATAACCTAAAGATGCCACGTCTGTACTATAGGTCTGAAGGAGGAGCAACACATTATCCCTTTGTGCAAAACCTCACATTATGGGCACCACATGATGTGCATTGTTGGGAAGTATTGGTGTGTTACTGAAAGGATCAATAGCTCACGGTAGTGGCACTATAGATTTTGCAGTGTACATATATGAACATAATGTTAACATGTCTTATTAGCAGAGGGACGGACAGGGATGAGTGTGGTGGCATTGCCTGTGTGATGGCACAATACATTATGACAGTGATTCAGAGATTATCATGATAAGTCACCTCACTATCATAATCGCTAATTTACAAGGCTCACTGCAGCATGATAAGAAGTGTGGTCACCATATTGTTGGAGACTGTTTTGAGAAATGCAAGTTAGGAAGTGGAGAAAACTCTGTACTGCAATATATAAGCATAATGAAAAAAGACAAGATAACTGGTAACTTGCATCAGCGCTACACTAAGCACCCATGGTGCATGGCAGCAACGAGGACACATATAAAACAGTAGAATGTGTGATATAACACAGCAGAAGGGAATGAAAGGTAACTGTACAGCTGGTAAGGGGACTCAACCTAACAGAGAATATATCACAAGGGCATGGCAAAGAATACAGCACAAAGGTATGACAGGTTACTCTTCAGCTGGAGGACTCACCATTACAGAGAGCATAGCAGAAAGATATGTCAAGTAAATATTCAGCTAGGGGAGGAAAGCTCATCATGACAGAGAATGCAATGCAACACAAGGGCATGACAGGTTACTGTCCAGCTTTGGTGCTCAGCATGAAAGATCAGAAGAGCATGGCAGATGGGTGTCCTGTAAGAGTGCACACTGTGGCACAGCTGCACAGTCTTCAAGACATGCATCATGGGAAACAATGTCTCCTGTACACAGATGAAGGCATGGCTGTGTGTAGAGAGGCAGGTGAAGGCACATGATGTATACAGCATCACTGGTCTTCATCAGTTGAAGGCACATGATGTGTACAGCATCACTGGTCTTCATCAGTTGAAGGCACATGATGTGTACAGCATCACTGGTCTTCATCAGTTGAAGGCACATGATGTGTACAGCATCACTGGCCTTCATCAGGTGAAGGCACATGATGTGTACAGCATCACTGGCCTTCATCAGGTGAAGGCACATGATGTGTACAGCATCACTGGCCTTCATCAGGTGAAGGCACATGATGTGTACTGCATCACTGGCCTTCATCAGGTGAAGGCACATGATGTGTACTGCATCACTGGCCTTCATCAGGTGAAGGCACATGATGTGTACTGCATCACTGGCCTTCATCAGGTGAAGGCACATGATGTGTACACAATCACTGGCCTTCATCAGGTGAAGGCACATGATGTGTACACAATCACTGGCCTTCATCAGGTGAAGGCACATGATGTGTACAGCATCACTGGCCTTCATCATATTGCCGCAGGAAGGTGGAACATGAAAACAAAACTATTGCTGTTGTCAATATGGGACAGGTAGGAGTGCTTACAGCACAATAACACACAGGTATGTGGCCAACAAATGGAGAGAGGGGTTAGTGCTGAGAAATAGGGGTCAATAAAGGACCCTCATGCACATATACTGATTGACATGAGTAACCTATAGGTGTACACATCTTATCATGAGCCCAAGAGTATGACAGCAGCTGGTAAAGCTTACCAGCCAGTATATGCAGCTGCTACTGCAGGCCCTACATGCACATGGAATGCACATCCTTGGAAAAGATAAGACTTTCTGGTACCAGGTATGGCAGGGAATGTTGAGGGACACCCATGAGGTGGGCGGCCCTTATAAGACAGTGATACAATTATGATTCAGGGTCATTGATATGATACTGTATGTCAAGACCAAGGCACAAGACATTGCCAGGGATAGGACCATCACATGAAGTGGGCCATCTATATAGAAGCTACTCACAGAAGTGGGAAAATTCCTGGTAACCCTTTCTATGGCAGGTGAATGAAACCTTATATCTGGTGGTGGCTTGGAGCTGGGACAAACCAGGTGGGTGATGTCTACCTTACTGTCTTCAAGGGGATATACCAGGTAACAGCTTGTACTTTTCAAGTGGCACACTGGCCCGCATGTCAGAGAGTTATTCTGCAGAACATGTATGCATATCTCTTTTTCAGGTGCATTGAAGCTGCAGCTTTGATAACCTGCACTACAAGGTATGCATGTGTCCATATGCTATTCATATAAGTGGCATGTAGCAGTATGTGTGCCCCTGGCTGGTATGAGAGTGAGACATTTGTACTGGCATTGTCAAGTGTATGTTATCATTATGCTTTCATGAATTCCACTATGGTAGTTCTACTGGGTGTGGTGTTATCAGTTTTGGTACACATCCCCTCCCCTCATCATACTGAACAGGCAAAACACCACTCAAAACAAAAATGTAGTCAGGGACCTAAGTACTTGGGTTGATAGCTCCCTCTCTTTTCACCATCATATGACAACAGTTGTCAGGAAATTCTTTAATGTAGGCCAGCTAATTGCCAAAGGAATACCATCGAGGTCAAACCAGTAATCACCCCATTATACTAAACATTGATCAAGCCAATTATTGCACACAATGCCCCCTTTGAGATGTATCTTACTAAACATAACAAACAATTAAAAATCCTCCTAAGATTTATATTTATTTATTTATTCTTTGTTGACAGGGTTAGCCACACTAGGCTAGTGGCCTCTTTTCAGGGAAGACCTGAGGTGGTATTTCTACTACTAGGAGAAATTTGGCCAGGGCATCTGGACACTTCCCCTTCTCTTTTCCATAGGTGCAGTGGGATTTTTTACATCCACCTGATCACTACTAACTCAATCAGATGGGAACTGTGTTTAACATCTTGTCCAATGGATGACCAAAAACATCATAGGTCTAAAGTGCCTGAACCACCAGGAAAGACTGGAACCTCTGTCCCTTTCTTCAGTGTCTTCTAGACTTTTGAGTGGTGATCTCTGTCTTGCTTCCTGTGCCATTAGAAACCTAATTGTTCTAGACCTCCAGAAGATCTGCAAGTACAATATCTCTACCAATACTAAAACCTGTGACCTAAATCATCACCAGCAGACAAATAAAACATGTTGGAGAGGCAGGTTTATAAACTAGTGCCTACCATACATCTGGAATAAACTTAGTCTACATGTAGAACAACTCACTATCTTCCTGTAAACATAACCTAGATGACAGGATGGGTATCTACAAATATACTCCATAATAATAGCTTGGCCCTTCTGCAGAAAGGAGGAGCAGTCTGAGGGACGGTACTGACAAGGCATGAATGATCATAAAACTCATTGCCTTCAGAATATCTATGAATCTAAGGATTTATTGGTGGAGGGTCCAATAAAACAGGTCAGCAGATCAGTTATGTCTGACAATGATGGCAACATGCACATGACACAGTCAGATGATCCACTGACACTGTCATTAACACGGACATTGGGGGGACACTGGATGGCATGAACACTGCCCCAACATATGAGGTGATGGTGGTGCAGCAGGCTGAATTTGCATCATCATCTGTGTTCAGCAGCATCCTTTCTGTAGAAACCATAACCGGGCTGCAAAGGAATCACCACCATGAATAGTATCTATCAGCCATACTGCCTCCAATATGCAAGTGCTCACCGATAGCGGAGAGGCATGCTGGTGCCTATTGCCACCATGACTAGGTCATTCCCTGACTTGGTTATCACACTTGTCATCAGTCAGTAGATGTGCAGGTCAATCATCCGGGCAGAGACACCTGATAGATACTGTGGTAGAATTGTTCAGGGTACTGGATGGCCTGTGTTTGAATGTGCAAACACTACAGAAACTGATGCATGACCAGAAGCAAATGCAGAGTGAGATGACAGAGGGACATGGAGAAAACATGCTGGCTGAAGGCATTGGTGACCAAAATGGCATGCAATGATGCATCCATGCATAGTAATAGGACATGGGTTGGCAGATTTCTGGCAATAATAGAGTGTCTGAAGGGGGCAGAGTTAAATGACATTACATGTGGTGATATGCATGATGTCACTAGCTGTGTCCCATTAGGAAATACTGAAAAAATTTCCTGACATTCAGACCAGCATATATCATGCTGCATGTCACTCTGCTCTACGTCTCCTGCCAAACTCTTCATTGGTATGGTCCCAGCCCTTTAGAATAATACCAGAGGCACCTAAGGGAAACTGGTAAAGCCATCCAGCTGAAGGACATCTGGGAGACAATCAAATAGGGAAAATATAAACAGCAACATCCAAAACTGTGAGCCATAAGTGTCAACATTTTGACATTTGAAACTCACAAAAAGTTTCAGAAATGCAATTTTGCAGAGGGTTACCCCCTTATCCCCAGAGGTGGGGGTTGTGCTTCCCAAACTCTTTAGTATATGTACTATGAGACTGCTGTATATCACAGTAGCAGAAATGTTCTGAGATACCATATCCACAGAATTAATACATGGTTTGTCAATAATTTATGTTGGTTCCCTGATGCCTGCTAACCTTCAGTTCTCTCAGCTGTCTGTTAGCCCATTTGTTTCCCACAGGATGAGAGCTCTTTATAGTTTTACTCCTTCAAGGTGAGTTCTAACTGCAGAGGCTGTCATACAGGTATTCATTATGGCTTATTCAGCTTAAGCTAAGCAAACGGCAACATAACAGACAGAGGGAGTTTAAGAACTCTGATTGTACATGTATGCTTCAGTTCTTATTTTTCCCCTGGTAAAGTTACATATAAGGAAATTCATCTTGAGTTTCAGAAACCTATGGCTGATGCTTCAGTGGAATGGTTGCTGCCTATTATTTCAGACTTTCAAATATAGTTCAGGCAGGTGGCAGACCGAGTCACTCTTAACCCACAGATGCCTTTTGTTCTGCCCAAAGAGACCCAAACCCCACAGACATATGTATCAGATGAGGTTTGGGGGCACATGCATCATTTCAAAATTCAAGACAGGTGTGCCTTTATGGACAAAACGGAGCATATATACAGTAAGGAATGTTGGCATTGATCTGATATATACAGTAAGGAATGTTGGCATTGATCTGATATATACAGTAAGGAATGTTGGCATTGATCTGATATATACAGTAAGGAATGTTGGCATTGATATGATATATACAGTAAGGAATGTTGGCATTGATATGATATATACAGTAAGGAATGTTGGCATTGATCTGATATATACAGTAAGGAATGTTGGCATTGATCTGATATATACAGTAAGGAATGTTGGCATTGATCTGATATATACAGTAAGGAATGTTGGCATTGATATGTGCCCTTCATGTCCTTCAGAAATGTCTGGGCACCTGGTATTCTATCACAGTGAACACTTAAGTAACATGAAGCGAGGGAAGGCACACTTACTAGTTTTGCAGATTAGTTATGATCACTTGGAAATTCAGTAGAGACTTCTAGTGAAGGCAGCCTTTATCCAATCAGATAATGTACTGGTAGGTCATCTTAAGCAGAACTTCCACCAGTCACCTGGAATAGGGACTGGATCCTCAGGTTTTCACTTTCAAAGATTCAAACAAGGCCCTGGACTTCACCAGAGATCATTTTAGGTCTCTCCCCATCATATGGCTTTGGCAGAACCCAAAAGGGGACCTCTTCATATCCTCCCAAGGCAACAGATTTTGTATAAGGTGTTTATGCAAACAAACATATGCAATAAATTCCCTTCTCCTCTAGGGTGGGAGAAAGGACTGCTGTATACCTTCTGTCATATTCTACTTTTCTCCAAAGGTCTGCTAAATGGAAAGGAAAAGAAGATAGATTTGATTGAGACCCCCGCCTCCGTCCATGACAGACCTGGTTCTCTCTTTCCCTTTGGATGTAGAAAAGAAAACCCCTTCATCCTTCCAATGTCATGCATTCTGCTGATATAACACTGAGAAACATTGATATACATCAGTCTCAATGACCTCAAACTGACTGCCTGCAAGCTAGGTTGCTGACGTGATATGGGACCACTACCTACTAGATGTACAGAACATTCTTCAGGATTCACTAAAATCCACAACAAAATACTATTTGAGCAAATGGAAAACATTGTTTTCCTGATACTATGAGAAATGGACTCAGTGCAGTAGTCTCCAGCTACCTGACCTCTCTATTTAATATGGACCTGGGATATGCATCTGTGAAAGTGCACCTCTCAACTATTTCAGTCTGCCTTCCCATGGATTCTCTTCTTTCTGATTGCCCTGCAGTCAGTTTGCTTCACAAGGTGGTGCTTCATCTAAGACTTCCTAGGTTACCAGTTTCTCCAGAGGGACCATGATTCTTTTGAAAGGTTAACCCTACGTCCTTTTGAACTAGCCAATGAATATGCCTTAAAATTTCTGTCTTAAAAAAACTTTTCTTGGTACATATGATAAATGCAAACACAATCTCTGAACTTCATGTCCTCATGGCCATAGAGCTTTCTACTGTTTTTCTTCAAGCCTGGTAGCCTTTAAGGAGTAATCCCCCATTTATACCTAAAGTGGTTTCAGAAATAGCTCTGAGTTCTGATTTAGACTATCCAGTTACAAATATCATTTTCCAAATGAAAGAACAAAGGTGAGATATTTCTGATTTATTGGGCTTGCCCAGATAGCTCAGATATTATGTGACCAGAACCAAGGACTTTAAAAGTCATGACACTCTTCATTTCACTTAAACAACAGAAGCAAGGCAGACTATTGCCAAAACAACCCTCTCCAAGTGTCTGAAAAGCTGTACTTTTTTGCTTAGACTATTATAGAAGTCCTTCATAAATATAAGTGAGAGCTTATTCTATAGAGTAGCAGTCAGTCCAGCAACTGCCTTTAGAAATGCATCAGCTATGTGCAGCGCCATCCGTAAGGTGAGTACTTTTGCTATGAGCAGAGCAGGTTTTGCTACTGCAGTCCTGCAGTCTAAGCCAGTTCTGCCAGTTCCCCCTTCAAGGCCTTTAGTCAGGATAATTACTGCTTTGGTCTTAGAAACCAAAGTACCAACAAAAAACAAGTAATCTCCGTGGTATCCCCGAAGTCTCAAAACAACCCACTAAACAAGTGTAGTGGGTCCAAAAACAAAACAGTGTAAGAAACTTCTCTGTGTGGAAGATTTTCAGTCCATATATTTCTAGTTAATCACTGTATATTAATCAGATCAGACAATAGCAGTAGAAATAGAGAACTTAAACTTTCTTAAGTCAAAACAAAACAAAAAATAATAAATATATAATTGTATAGCATTACTAAGTATTCAAAAGCAATCCAAGCAAGGCAGGCAGTCTGTTTCCAGTCAAAAATCCTTTATTAAGTACACAGACAAGCGATCTAAGTAAAACAAAAATAGAGTAATAATTTCCTCACAAGCTTTCTAAAAAAAAAAATATATATATATATATATATATATATATATATATATATATATATATACTTTTTATCAGGCATGGGAATGGTTTATTGTACTGTAAAACAAAGTGTTATTGGTACACATGTTAAATTCACATCCCTTCCCCATCAGTGTGACATTCAAGCTGGTCCTGCCCTACTTAGTAGCTGTCATAATAATATTATAAACCTTATGTACTTTAAATAAAATTTATAATGATGTGGTACCTCTTATTTAACCAGATTATTAAGCAGATTATTAAGTCTGTGATTTTATCCAAGACAATATACTACATGGCTGGAAATATATCAACCTCAGTTCATTTGGTAATCAAAAAATATATATAGATATATACATATACATTTTGCATGTAAAAATCAATTTTTATTTTCATAACCTATTGTTAACAAAGATCACTTTCATCCTTCTAGACTTCTTCAGGTCTGTGTACAAGAACCCTAGGGTTCTTGTACACAGACCTGAAGAAGACTAGAAGGACGAAAGCGATCTTTCTTAACAATAGGTGGCTCTTGTACACAGACCTGAAGAAGTCTAGAAGGATGAAAGCGATCTTTGTTAACAATAGGTTATGAAAACAGAAATTGATTTTTACATGCAAAATGTATATATATATATATATATATATATATATATATATATATATATTTATATATAGTTTTTGATTACCAAATGAACTAAGGTTGATATATTTCCAGCCATGTAGTATATTGTCTTGGATAAAATCACAGACTTAATAAGAAGTACCACATCACTATAAATTTTATTTAAAGTACATAAGGGTTATAATATTATTATGATAGCTACTAAGTAGGGCAGGACCAGCTCGAATGTCACATTGATGGGGGAAGCGATGTGAATTTAACATGTGTACTAATAACACTTTGTTTTACAGCACAATAAACCACTCCCATGCCTGATAAAAAGTATATATATAATATATATATATATATTTAGAAAGCTTGTGAGGAACTTATTACTCTATTTTTGTTTTACTTGGATCGCTTGTCTGTGTACTTAATAAATGATTTTCGACTGGAAACAGACTGCCTGCCTTGCTTGGATTACTTTCGAATACTTAGTAATGCTGTACAATTATATATTTATTATTATTATTTTTTGTTTTGTTTTGTTTGGACTTAAGACGGGTTTAAGTTCACTACTTCTACTACTGTTGTCTGATCTGATTAATATACAGTGATTAATTAGAGATATATGGACTGAAAATCTTCCACACAGAGAAGTTTCTTACACTGTTTTGATAATTACTGCTTTAATACTCTTCCACACTATAATGAATAACACTGCAGCAGTGACTATACATTGAACATAGTACAGCCATGTGATAAACTCACCACAGCAGTAGATGCTGGAATACAGGACTCACTCCAGCTTCCTTTTTCTTCTTTTCTTGCAGCTCCTACCATACTCCAACTGGGGCATCAGTATTTCCAACTAAATGCATGTCCAGCCTTCTGTCTATGCCATTATTACTGAGTGCACATGTTGGGGTGATACCTCTTTCTTACCGTTTACAAAAAAAAGACTGAATGTGGGGTGAGTTGTTCTCTCATTTTATTCACAGATTTCTACAGATGTCTCTGGCATGGAGAAGAGACCAATTGGTGTCTAAATGTGTGGAGTTCTGTTTGGCTGGGCTTATGTCAGCTTGTGGCTGAATTGCCATTTATGATGATTCATACTGTAGCAATCCCTGTATTCACACAAGTACTATTATGCTGATTTTTTTTCACACAGTGGCACTTTTCTTTCATAGTAATGATAATACTTTTGTTTCAGTCGGGACCAGCAACTACCTTTAGGATTAACATGTCATATCATGTATTCCTAAATCATTAAATAATCTAAGCAAATAACCATTGCTGATGTCCCAGTATCACACAAAATGTCACGCCATAACAGACAAAATGCATTTTTTTTGGCAATAGTGAATATTTTGAATTGCTGGTATGGGCTGTTCCCCAATAATCATTGAAGATGAGTAATGTTTGACATAGTAGGTTTACCTACTTACCAAACACAACTAAGGACAGATCTATACGCCTGTTTCTGTGAAACGAAGAATGTGTGTGTGGCATGATTCAGCTCAGTTTCTGTTGTAGTACTTTGCATTTCTGAAGTCAGTCAGCTGAGAATACAACATTTACTTTAATTATGATTTAGAGCTCTGTGTATTATTGCCATCCAACTTCTCCTCGGACTCCATTATTTAACTCATCTGAAGTTCAACATTTCAATACACATTTTAAGACACCATTTAGTTCTTTTCTAAGCAGCTAAGCAAACCAGTCCTTCATGGAATCTTTTACGCCAGGCTGCCACAACAGAAAGGACAAGTGCAGTGAATATATATATATATATATATATATATATGTGTGTGTGTGTGTATGTATATATGTATATATATATATATATATATATATATATATATATATATATATATATATATATATATATATATATATATATATATATATATATATATATATATATATATATATATATATATATATATATATATATATATATATATATATATATATATATATATGTATATGTAAAGTTTTATGAGTTAATTCAATCACCAAATTTTTGGGAAGAATAGAACTTGCAAGCTACACAAATAAGTTCAGGATTGAATCTTGGGTCCTAGAACTGAGAAGAAGAATCCTTAACGACTTTGTTCCTGATGCTTTCTTAAAGACTAATAATATTTACAAGCTTTTTCAAATGTAAAATAAGAAACTAATTAGCTTACTCAGTTGTATCTTAAGCGATACAAGGCACAGTCCCTTACATTATATGATGTATGTTTGATGAATGTAAAATTCTGGAACAGTGCTTTTACATTTATTTACCAATTAGTCACTGTTAAACAAAAAAAAGTAGGCAATTAGTTGCAATGGTCAGGCTTTCACAACACTATTCATTAATGGTTAGGATTTCACAACAGTATTCATTATTTGTATAGTACATATATTACAATTATAGCATTAGTCTGGCAATCCATTAACTGGGAGTAATGTATGACCTTTTCTGCCATATTAAAGAATTATTAAAAATGACAGTGTAGGATTTAGTTTAAGAACAGGATCACTGTATACTGCTTTTTCATCAATTAACATTTAAGAATAATTTTTGCCTTTTCAAATTACACAAAAATAAACTCCCTGTCTATAGCTTAATGCCAGATGGTTAAACAGTTTGTTTCAGTTGTCTGTATTATGCTGTTATAAGGAAAAAACATTTATATAGTAATAAAAAATGCAAACTAGAAGCAAGTAATCTGTTATGTCAGAAAGCAACATTTATCCAGACTTCAACTAAAAGCCAGTTTAATACTCGAATATAATCTGAGCAATTCTTTATTTGTTAACCAGGTAACTCAATAGTCACAAGTGTTTCTTCTTAAGCATAATTCAGCACTTTGAGGTTAAATTACTTGCTGAAAGTCACACGGTAGGCAAATGAAGACAGAGAGGGAATCAAACCAAGGACTATTGGATGAAACTCATTAACAACAGGTGGTATTAATCCTCTGCTGCAAATGTCATAACTCCTAATAATTCTAACTGCATTAAAATGGCACCAATCAAATGCCAGTTGTCAGGTTCCATAGACTGATACATGTGCAGAAATGGTTCTTGAATGTGATCTGCTAGTAATCCTGGTGAAGTCATACCCTGAAGCTGCTATTCATTCCCTCTTTTGACATTTTTGTTGTCAGGGTTAGGAGAAGTAAAGTGAATGCATAACATAAATTGTTTTCATACCTCTCAACTGTACAGATTTTCGTAGAATGTCCACATTTTTGCCTTATGTTTTTGTTCTGTTTCTCATAAAAATTTTGGTTGTCTGGCAAATCATTGAGGTTTGAAGTCAGAAGATAATGACAAACATTTGAGTTTCAGATTTCATACCTTTTAGAAAATTCATGCTAATCCAAAATCTGTTATTCTATCACTTTTCTAAGTTTGTAAGAGCAATACTTTAAAAGCGTCCTTATTTTTCTGTCTTTGTCCCCCCATTATTTATGGATTTGTCCAGATTTCTTGTTTTAAGAGGTTTAGAGGTATGATTGTTTTGTGTTCTGCTAGTTCCAAGTTGAGGAAAATTCACATTACCGCAGATGTTTAAGAGTAAGGGTGCACCTGTCCCCCTTTGTTAGTGTCAGGGCACTGAGGTCTCACATTCATAAAGAATCTTGGCCTGTCTCCTTTGTTGGTGTCAAGGCACTGATTTCTCCAATTCGTACAGGATCTTGACATGTCACCTTTGTTGGTGTCAGGGCACTGAGGTCTCCCATTCATAAAGGATCTTGGCCTGTCACCTTTGTAGGTGTCAGGACACTGAGGTCTCCCATTCATACAGAGTCTTGGCCCGTTCCCTTTGTTGCTGTCAGGACGCTTAGTTCTTCCTTTCGTACAGGGTCTTGGCCTGTCCCCTTAGCTGGTTTCATGGCACCAAGTTTTCCCATTTATACAGGATCTTGGCCTGTCTCCTTTGTTGATGTCAGGACATGGAGGTCTCCCATTTGTACAGGATTTTGGCTTGTTCCTTTTGCTGGTGTCAGGACACAGAGGTCTCTCATTCATACAGGATCTTGGCCTGTTGCCATTGTTGGTGTCAGGACATTGAGTTCTCCCTTTTGTACAGGATCCTGGCTTGATCTTTTTGGAGGTGTCAGTGCACTGAGTTCTACATTCATACAGGATCTTGGCTTTTCCCCATTGCTGGTGTCAGGGCACTGCGGTCTCCCATTCATGCAGGATTTTGGCCTGTCCCCTTTGTTGCTGTCAGGACAGTGAGTTCTTCCATTCGTGCAGGATCTTGGCCTGTCCCCTTCGTTGATCTTTTGGACACTGAGGTCTCCCCTTCATAAAGGATCTTGGCCTTTCCCCTTTGTTGGTTTTAGGGCATTGAGGTCTCCCATTCATACAGGATCTTGGTCTGTCCCTTTTATTGGTGTCAGGGGACTGAAGTCTCCTATTCATACAGGATCTTGGCCTGTTCCCTTTGTTTGTGTCAGGGCATTGAGTTCTCCATTTGCACAGGATCTTGGCATGTTTCCTTTGCTGGTGTCAGGGCACTATGGTTTCCCATTTGTGCAGGATTTTGGCCTGTCCCCTTTGTTGGTGTCAGGACACTGAGTTCTTCCATTCGTGCAGGATCTTGGCCTGTCCTCTTTGTTGGTGTCAGGGCACTGAGATCTTCAGTTCGTACAGGTTCTTGGCCTGTCCCCTTTGTTGGTGTCATAACACTAAGGTCTCCCATTCATACAGGTTTTTGGCCTATCCCCTTTATTGGTGTCAGATCACTGAGGTTTCCCTGTGGCTTACTGCACGTCAGGAAGAATGTGTGTGAGTAAGATATAAACAAGATGGACTGATGTGATATTTTCCCTGTGCTAAATTCTAATATAGCCCATGCCAACCTAAGGTTAATTTACCTAATAAAATGCCATACATAAAAATATTGCAGGGTAATATTTTACTTGCCACTGACTTTGACTTTTTAATTTTATATAGTGCTGCTAGTAAATGCTGTTATATACTAATGCCTTGTATAGGTCTTGGAATAAGCCATAAGTTTTTAGCCAGTTTTCACCCTTATCTCAGCAGGACACAATAGCCACTGTTGTGCTGTTTGCAGAGTGTGATATAATAGATGTATAATGCAAATGTTAAATAAAATGAATTTTCTCTTGACTTAACAATAATCATAATGTAGGAGACAGGTGAAATTCATTAAACTGAATGTCATTGCACTAACTGGAGTACATCCCTTACACCAGTTGTGCAATGTCATACTGATCTCAGAAAGTGTGATTCATAATGCTGAAATTAGTAATTAATTCATTGATATTTGCTTTATACTGTTCAGAGTTGCAGGAGCCTATCTCAATACTCAGTGGGTGTCCATCACAGAACTCTTACTGTATGGTATGTCAGTCCATTGTGATATATACACATTTGCATGTATATTCACTCAGAGATACAGGCACTCACATAGACACAGGCACACACACACACACACACACACACACACACACACACACACACACACACACACACACACACACACACACGCATGCATGTGCACACCAATGCTGAACCAATCAATTATTCCAAATATGGTTTTGATGCTTCCTGTTCTGCATACAGCCTGCTGAGGAGGTTAATGAGGTGGCCTGATATCTCTAGTTCTCTAATCATCTGCAAAAATTTATTATGGTCTGCTTAATCAAATGCTTCACAGGTATCAATAAAACAAAAGTACATTTTTGGTACTTCCTTGCTTTCTCTATTATCCAGTGGACTTTGAAAATTTGATTTCTGGTACCTCTACCTCTTCTGAAACTCATTTGTACAGTTATCATTTTTTGGCCTATATATTTTGCCAGAGTCTAGGTTGCTGGATTTGAAACGTTATCTATTTGACATGTGAATGAATACAACTGTCCAATAATTGGTGCACTCTTCAGTGTTGCTGTTTTTTGTTTTTTTATATGACTAGACTATACGTCGATCATTTCCAATTTAATCACCACTGTTGTGTTTTCCAAATTTGCTGGCACTGGTTTGCAAGATTTCAAAGACTTAGCTGGAATTCCATTACTTCTTGCAACCTTGTTAGTAAAAAGGTTTTCTAGTGTGTATTTGACTTCACCATCTTGTTTGCCTGGCTCTGTAGCCGAGAACACACTATTGTATTTATCAGTGATATTAGGATCTTCTGATACAGGTTTTTTCTGTATATTCTTGCAGATTTTGTTAACATTTTCTAGTGTGTCACCCCAGCATTTATCTTTTATCATGTCTGCTATGATATGGAAGTTTCCTTTAACAATGTCATGTGTGTCTCTTGTGTTTCTCCTTTGTTGTATTCTTCCAGTTCTTACGTTTCCTTTAACAATGTCATGTGTGTCTCTTGTGTTTCTCATTGTGTTGTATTCTTCCAGTTCTTACGTTTCCTTTAACAATGTCATGTTTGTCTCTTGTGGTTCTCGTTTGTTGTATTCTTCCAGTTCTTACGTTTCCTTTAACAATGTATGTGTGTCTCTTGTGTTTCTCGTTTGTTGTATTCTTCCAGTTCTTACATTTCCTTTAACAATGTCATGTGTGTCTCTCGTTTTTGTATTCTTCCAGTTCTTACATTTCCTTTAACAATGTCATGTGTGTCTCTTGTGTTTCTCATTTGTTGCATTCTTCCAGTTCTTACGTTTCCTTTAACAATGTCATGTGTGTCTCTTGTGTTTCTCGTTTGTTGTATTTTTCCAGTTCTTACGTTTCCTTTAACAATGTATGTGTGTCTCTTGTGTTTCTCGTTTGTTGTATTCTTCCAGTTCTTACATTTCCTTTAACAATGTCATGCGTGTCTCTTGTGTTTCTTGTTTTTGTATTCTTCCAGTTCTTACATTTCCTTTAACAATATCATGTTTGTCTCTTGTGTTTCTCGTTTTTGGATTCTTCCAGTTCTTACATTTCCTTTAACAATGTCATGTGTGTCTCTTGTGTTTCTCATTTGTTGCATTCTTCCAGTTCTTATGTTTCCTTTAACAATGTCATGTGTGTCTCTTGTGTTTCTCGTTTGTTGTATTCTTCCAGTTCTTACGTTTCCTTTAACAATGTCATGTGTGTCTCTTGTGTTTCTCGTTTGTTGTATTCTTCCAGTTCTTACGTTTCCTTTAACAATGTCATGTGTCTCTTGTGTTTCTCGTTTGTTGTATTCTTCCAGTTCTTACGTTTCCTTTAACAATGTCATGTGTGTCTCTTGTGTTTCTCATTGTGTTGTATTCTTCCACTTCTTTGCACCGCTCATTCAGATATTCCTGTTTCTTGTGTTTCTTGTTTGTTGTATTCTTCCACTTCTTTGCACTGCTCATTCAGATATTCCTGTTTCTTGTGTTTCTTGTTTGTTGTATTCTTCCACTTCTTTGCACTGCTCATTCAGATATTCCTGTTTATCTATTCTTGCTCTGCTCTGGAATTTTGCTTTTGGTTTATTATGTTTTTCCTAATTCTTCACTGCCTTTTGCTCTCATTTATTTCCTTAACTGCTTCAAAAGCCTCCACTCCATGGATAGCAATTTTGCTATATTAATATTTTTTTCTGTTTGCAAACGTTTCTGTTGCCACCTCCTGGGCTATATCCCAGACTTTCATCTGTAGTTCTTCAAGCCCTCAGGCCCTCAAACAATCACATTGAATCTCCTGAATTTGTTCACTTGTTTGCTTCACATTCAAATGGAATATTGCTGAGCTTGTATCTAGTTGGCCTTTGGGCTTTTTGTTTGGGGGGAGTCTTGCTTTCTTTATTTAATGAAGAGGAGGAGGATTTCAACATTGTATGAACCTGGCTAACTACAAACAAACTGATCATTAATGCACCTAAGACTAATATTGTACTCTTTTTGGAACCACGCAATGACTAAACAATACCACTAACATTACAATTTATAACTCAAATGGAACTTCCTTACCTGAAACTATATCCAAGAATTATCTAAGAATCACTCTTGACTATAATACGCCCTTTGCGCTCCACATATAATAGTTAATAAAGTACAAGCTTAGCTTAAAGTCTCAAATAAAACATCCCTTCTGCTTACAAAGTAAACTAGACGTACTTCACTCATTGATCTACTGACTTGCCTAGGCTAGAACACAAACGTTCCATAACTACCTTCTTCCTTCCCAAAATTATACATTGCCTCAAACCACAGAAAAAAAAATAACCGGATTTATTTGTTTGGCTAGCAACAGGGAGTGCCACTATACTGCACTTACCAAATGCCACTTGCTGTCAGTGTAAGCTAGGGCCCAAACCAGCCTTAAGTACTCATACTTTTAAATTACTCCAAGAGAGGTTATTGCCCCCCCCCCCCCCCCAGAAACATGATGGTTTGAAAGAGAGCAGGCACATTCCATAAGAGGCTACAATGCCTTGATAGTAGTTAGATCCCAATTTAGACTATTACACAAAAAGCATTCCCAAAGGTACGGTTAGCTTGCTGGAATATCATTTTTCAGTGGTTAAGATAATCCTTGATTTGTCACTTTTCAAGAAGTTATGATCTCACCTAGTAAAAGGAAACAAAGTAACTGCTTCAGAGATAAAAGATAATCAGTCACTTACACTGTTTGTTTGCAGGATCATAGGAAGTTACTAGGCTGTTGGCCCTGAGGCCCTTATAAACCTAGCCAAAAGTTTATCCCATGTTTAGACAAATCAGCACTTGATGCCCCTGTCCAGCAGGGACACGGGTGGAATCCCAGGGGTGTATTTTCTGTTTCCCATCCAGCTATTCAGGTTTCACTTAAAAAGGGGTAAAGAGGTACTCTGCTTGACATGGAGAGTGAGTCTATTCCAAATTGGGGGAGTCTCTGGGACACAAATCTGTCTCATCAACAAGTCCTGTTGATGTTACAGACCAGGTTGAGGCCATGTGTGCAGGTTACTCGAGTGGGATTTGACTTGCGGATATACAGCAGTTCCAATAAGGCGGGGTCCGAGATCACCTTGTATGCCAGACAGAGGTCACTTCTGAGGAGTCTGTATGAAACTGAATAGAGGGATAAGACTTTTAGCCTATCTGTGTATGATAGATGTCTGAGTCCCTGGATTCTCCTGATGAGGAACCTCTGTGGTCTCTCCAGCTGCTGCATGTGCTTTGAACGGTACATGCCAAAAGGGGCATGGTACTCAATAATGGGCCTCATAAGGGAAGAATACAGGGATGTTATGACCTCCTTGTCCCTGGATGAGATACCCTTATTTATGAGGTGGACCACGTAGAAGGCTTTCCATACAACGGAAGCAACATGGTGGTCAAAAGTCAGGTTGCTATCAGCCTGGGTGCCCAAATCCCTCACGAATGATTGCATGCTTAGGATGTTGTTATTAATGTGATAATTTGTGGGGATGTCACTCTCCCCAAAGGGGATGATGATGCATTTTTTGGTACTCACCTTGAGGCCACGTTTCTGGCACCAGTCATTTGTCTGGGTGAGAGACCCTCTTGGAGGATGCCCACATCACTAGGGGAATTGATGACAGCACCCAGCTTGCAGGCATCTGGTTTTGGCCTGCTCCTCAGAAAAGTATATCCCAAATAACAGAGGCCCCAAGACTGAACCCTGGGGTATGCTTTTTGTTACGGGTCTACTGCTTGAGGTGGTTTCCCCTGTTTTGACTAGGTGGGTTTTATCAGTGAGCCAGTTTGCTACCCATCTGGTGACATACGGATTGATGCCTAGTTGAGAGTTTATCTATTATGCCTGAGTGGGGAATAGTGTTGAGGGCTTTGGCCAGGTCAAGGTAGTTGATGTGCACCGTCTTCTCCTCATCCATGGCTTTGGTGACTGTCTCAAAGAAGTCGACCAAATTTAACAAACATGACCTCCCCTTGATGAAGGCAAACTGTGTGGGATTGAGTGTTTGGAGGTTGCCAGTGTCCTTGTTAATGAGGTCCATGATAATCTGTTCCATGGCCTTGCAAATCAGGCTAGTTAGGCTGTTGGATCTATAATTTCCCTGGATTGGTGGACGCTCCACCTTTGTGCAAAGGGATGACAATGGCTGTCCTCCACTCAGCTGGGATGAAACCAGTACTCAAGCTTTGGTTGAATAGGGCACCTAATGGTGCTGCAAGCTCCTGCCTGAGTTCATGTAGACTGCAGCCTGGGATGTGATTGGGTCCCGTGGAGGCTGTATTTTTTGCCTTTGAGAGAGCAGTGATGACCTGTTCCCTAGATATAAGGGGAAGGGGGCAGGTACCGGGGATGTTCTCATTTACTGATGGGGGGACAGAGGGGTGAAGTTTTTGCTGAATCTGTCAGCCAGCAACTTTACTATATCTATGGCATTTGTATATGAGGTGTCCTTGACCACCAGTTCTGAAAAGATCTGAGTGCTTCCTTTGAGGTTGCAGACATATGTGAAGAAGGCATTATGATTGCCTCTAGTAGATGTGACCAATTTGGACTCGAAGTTTGCTTTGGAAGATTTCACTAGTGCTCTTATTTGCTTGTTCAGGCTAAGGATGCATTGTTTCCAAATAGGCACCTGCTCCTTCTTGGTCTTGGACAGCAATTTGTTCCTTTTGTTATAGAGTTTATTTATTGCAGATGTCCACCAGACAGGTTTATTCTTCCTTGAGGAGGATGATTTAGTCTTGTTTGGTATTCCTGATTCCATGCATCTATATAAATGCTCATATAGTGTTTTGGTGTAGTTTTGGATATTGGTGCCAGTTCCTAGGGGGGGGGAGGGCTGTGAAGCTGTTTATACCATCCCTCAGAAGGTTGTAATCAGCTTTGGAGAAGTTTTTATGTCTGACCCTAGCTAGAGGGGGGGTTGGGGAAGATGTTGACTTCAAAAGTGACCACTTTATGGATGGATCTTAACAGGCAGGATGATACTGTAGGGATATTGCAGTGGTTACTAGTGTTAGTTAATATCAAGTACAAGATATTATCACCTTTTTTCAGGGTATTGACTAGCTGTTCCAAGGCATTTGCTTTGACAACATTTCTGGGCATTTGTGTTCTGGGATGAATAGTTCTTCCAGTCTATGCTTGGGTAGTTAAGATCAGGGTAAAGGGTTGAATCTTGATAGATTCAAACAGGTCCAGATAGGCGGATTGAGCCAGTAGTTAGCTATGATTTGAATAGGGGTCTTGTCAATGGTTAACTGCACCTGGAATGTCTCCTGTGCGTCACACTGTTTGACCAGCCTAGAGGTGTGTAACTCGACATTGTAAGACATTAACACATGTACACTTTGTATAGATTTTGCTTTACTATTTGTATTTAATTATAATTAGGCATGGTTATGCTCTGTATATGCACAATTCCTTCCTTATATGTCTCTCCACTGTTATTTAGGAGTTCTGCTTAGTCAGATATTCCACTCGCAACTTTGCTGCAGATGTATCACTTTAAATGACTTGGTCAGACTACAGTATGGTTTCTAATACATTAAGCTTATTTTAAAATTTTACATGTCCACAAACATTATCATTTATGCTATCATCTTATTAATGTATTCAAATTCATTATTATTTATAGTATACAGTAGCACTTACACACGTTTACTGTCACTTTAGAAACTACATCGCCTCATTTCTGCTGTCATGTATACAACTTGTTAATGTTTCTTATTTTATAATGTTCTTTAATACATGACAGTTCTGTCTTTTGTATACCTCATTTTTGCCAGTTGGGTTTAATGCATGGCCGAAAAGAGTCCTTGGACAAGTTTACTTAGTTAACAGTAAGAACTAAAATAACTAAATATTCTAAATGTTACAGTAAGAATCTGAGTGTTGGAGCCACAGTCATGTCCAGGTGTTGTTGTTACTGTCTGCATAGACCTCTTCTATCTCTTACCACAAAATATACAGTCAGTCTGATTATGATATTGATTTTCTGGTGATATCCATGTGTGAAGCTATCTCTCAGGATGTTGAAAGAGAATGTTTGCTATGAACAGTGGCACGTTTTGGCAGAATTCTACTAATCTATGTCACATTTTATTTCATACTCCAAGACCTAAATTGCTTGGTATTCCAGTTGTACTTTGACTATTAGTTTTAGCATTCTAATCCCTTATAATAAATATATTTTTCTTGATATAATTAGAGGGTGCTGAAGAATCTTCTAGAACCAGTTGACTTTCTCATCTTTGGCATCTGTAGTTGGATCGTAAACTTGTATCACTGTAATGTTGAAAGGCTTACCTTGGACTGTCATAGAAACTATTCTGTCATTTTTTTGGGTTGTAACTGAATACTGATTTTGAACACCCTTTTATTGACTGTAAGGGTACAAGGGCTACTCCATTATTTCTGTAAAATAATTTTTTTGTTGTTTTCCTCCCCCAGGACTTTATCAGCCAATTCTTTCTAGGGTCATGGGATCCAGGAACTCCCAGGCTGGGTAAGATCCCTATGGCTCATTCATTCCAGGACCATAGGATCTGGGCACTCCAGGGTGGGTAGGATCCTATGGTTTATTCACTCCAGGGCTAATGGATCTGTTCAGTGCAGGCTGGTTAAGAGCTCTATGGAGCATTTGTTCCAGGTTATGGGATCAAATCACTCCCAGGCTGGGTAAGAGCTCTATTGAACATTTGTTCTAGGGCCATGGCATCTGGGCACTCCCAGGCTGGATAAGAGTCCTATGGCCTATTTGTTCCCACCAGTGAGTCATAATGAGTTCTCTGCTTCTCCGTGAGAGTCATCTGGTAATGAGAAGGTCAGTTTACTAGTTTTGGGGAGTGACTGCCCTCTCCCAACTGGGAGCACCTCCTCATCAGCTCTAATAATTCCACTACAGATGACTTCTTAAAAGGATGCACAGATATTAGTTTTGCAGAATATATTTAGTTTCTGGGTGTAGTTATTTCAGGTCTGTCGAATCTGACTAGGTGCTTCAGCTAACACCCTGGAGCTGTATCACCCTTTTTTATCCCCATCTGTACCACCCACCCATACTCTGTTTCATATAGCTAAACTTGCACAAAACACTTATTGTAGAAGTTCATTCAAGTCACCCATTACTCTCTCTGTGAAGAAATACTTTCTCATCCATGTTGAATTTGAAACCGTCCGAGTTGGAGGTCTTTGCCCTCTCTTACTAGACCCTGACCTTCCTAATCAGCTGTACTCCACACATTCTCTCTTTGATTACTTTATGATACTTCCATTTTATTCCAGCTTCAATAAAATATTCTGTGATTCAAAAGAGTGTTTCCTTATATTGTGCAACCTCCAGACCCTTAATCACCCTTATGGCCTTCCCCTGCACCCTCTTTAATGAATGTCTCACTTTCCCTGAAGCATCTATGAAATATGATACACCAATCCTGTTGGGGGTCTCACTAGTGCTTGGCAAAGGCTGATTAGAACCTCATTATGTCTGTAGTCAGCACTTCTTGTGATGAAGCCCAGCACCCTGCTGTTTACTGCTGCTTGTTCACACTCTTCCTCACCTTTTACTTCTGTGCAGATTGCCACAACATGTCCTTTTCCTGTTTTGCAGCCTATAGGCTCAACCTATCCAGGTTGCATTCAAGGTTCAGAATGTCCTTTCCTTTGTGTATCACCTGACAATTACTCAACTGCCAGAATGTGGTGATCCATTTTGATGCTTCTTAGCCCCTCACAGTTTGCTGGTGCATTTCAAGAGATTTATCCTGTTTTCCATTCCTAAAGTTATACGTTTTCTTTAGAGTCTCATGTGACCTATAGAATCTGAGTAGACTGTAGGTACTGGTTTAAGTTCATTCAGTTTTGTTGTTACTGTATCCTGAAACTGCATTGGGAATGTTTGTGGGATCTGTTGGCCATGAATTCATGACGATTCCTACCTTGAAGGCTTACCCCTTTTGAAAAGTTGGTTATCTGTACTTTCAGAATCCTTTCTATTAATTTACCTACCATGGATGTTACATCAGGCAATCTGCAGTTAAACACTGAGGTTCTTGTTTCACCCTTCTACAGACCTACAGTTTGTAGCACATTTGCAATCTTTATTGGTACCTCGTCCCTTAAGATAGTCAGACCTACAGCTACTATTTTGAGTATTCTGGGAGACATCCCATGTAATTCTCTTATTCTGTCCTTCATAAGTGCCCACAGCTTCTTTGCAGAATCTTCCATTTTCCTTGTCTGCCTGGTAATCCTCATTAGTACCACAACCTCTTTCCCAAATAGGAATTGTACCCTCTTTTTCCATGAAAAACTAAAAAAAAAACAAACTAAAATATATATATATATATATATATATATATATATATATATATATAGGCCTTCAGAATTTTGGCCTGCTGCCAAACTTTGAAAATCTCCTTGTATCCTCTGCCATCTAGTATTAAAGGATTCTCTTCCTTCCCTGACATCTCTAAAGAACGCTTTCCTCCTATTCTCTATTAGTCGTGCCATTTCCTTCTCCATTTCTGCCTTCGTTAATTTTACTTCCCAGACTGCTTTTCTTTTTGCCTGTCATTAACTCTCTCTGCAGTTGTCTCTCATTCTTTTTCATAGTCTATAAGAATGTTTCTTATCCTCACTTACACTTCCTTTGAGGCATATTGATTTCCTCTTTCATCTGGTCTCCCGTGGCCTTTGCAGCCCTCCCATAATTCTTGTCGCTATTGTTTCTTTGATCATCTCCCATCAGTCTTAGGTCATAGTCTTAGGTCATAGCTATCTTGTGATATTCTGCATGTAATATCGTCATCCCCGGGTTCTCAATCATTTTCTTCAGAACTGATGATGATCAGTAGAGTGGGGTGGTCTCTATATGCTAGTGTTATTCTCAACTCATGTTGCCTCAACTCCCCCACTTAACAATAGCTTGAGTATCATCCCCACTATATTCCTAGCTTCAAAGTCTGTATTAATCTTTCCCAATAAAACATCACCATAATCACATTTTTCTCAACCACTCTTTTATTTTTAAAACACATTTTTATTACATTAAGCAAGAAAAAAAAAACATACTTTACAGAAGTCCTGAAAGAAAATCACAATTTAACAATTCCAAGTAAAAACAAGCACATCACAGTAAATGCGTTATTATATTATTGTTATTGTTATTGATTGTTTTCTTTCTTTGTGAACACACTCAAGCACCTATCATTAATTTAGAACAATAACAACTAACTTAAAGTATGCATTAAGCAAAAAAGCAGCCTTTTATTAATTTTTATGTCTGGACTCATAATACTTTACATATATTTACATCATAGCCATTAATTAATAAAACTAAAACTATCCCTTTTATGTAAACAAGAGGGTGATAATAACATATCCACTTCAAACTAAACTAAACTAAAAATATTAATCCCAGTCCAGTAAACCGAATAAGTACAGTATCAGCACTTACAATTTATAATTCCATTGACTTTCAGTGCAATTTCCATGGTAACCAAATAGCCACTTCCACTATGAGTGAACAAATGTAAATTCTGTAAGACTCAACTCTACGAAACTCAACCCACTTAAAAGAACTGCACATTAAGTATTTTTTGTACGGGGTGTGTCCTCCACTCGCCCTAAATTATTTATTCAACTCCTTGGTTGCACTGTAAGGGGAGAAAGGGACAAACACCTGTAGATGACACTTACTGACTGTCCCCAGTGATGCTTTTCAAAAGAGATGCCAGCATTGTTGGGGAATCAAGTTTGGGGGAGTTGAGGTTCTAGGAATTAGTATTCATCATGCAATAGTGTAACACTATGTATCCATGTAATTCTCCTAGGAATTTTTCCTAGCAAGGCAAAGTTTCCAGTTAACCAACTCTTCCATTAATAGAGCCACATATCTAACTGCTAGTATTAAGCTTTACTCCAATTGTATTACAACCACAAGTATCTGCACTATCATTGCTCACTGTAGTTTACTGAAACACAAATCCTTCCTCTGCCCTAAAAGCATGAGCATTATATTCAGTTGTACATCCCTTCTTAAAACTCCAGATAGCAGACCTTCTAAACCTTCTCTAAACTATTTAATCTCGTACATGACCAAAATATGTGCTTACATGTCCCTATTACGCCTTCGTAACACCCAACAATCTGGATCAATATTCATGAACATTCTCTGCAACCTTGGAGGAATATAAAAATCATTGTAGAGGCATTTCCATGCAAAAATCCTGAACCTCCATTACTTTGTAGACTATCTGTGTAACACAGATCTGTGTTTACACTGGTTCATCTATTTCAGTTTTCAGTACAGTGCTCCAATCTCTAAGATGTGTTTCTACCACCTCCAGTTTCAATTTGTTCAAAGTTTTACCTGGAGTAATTACGAGTATCACTGGGCTAACATTTCTTGCTTCAGATAACAAAGATACTATTTTAGAATGAATAGACATTAAATATAAAATCTTTAATTGAATTGCATCAAAATTCAAATCACCTATATCTTTGGAAAGTACCATCTTAACCCATGGCTTTCTAGGTTTACTATCATACTGCATAACATTTCTTATTATATTTCTACTCGCTTTCAAAAAATCTTGTGTGATATCAACCAGAAATGATTGACACAGAAATAATAAACACAAGATAAAAAAGTGTACTGCCTGCACTCTTTGTTCCAGTTCCAACCCAGGTTTGTCCCATCTACAAAAAGCATTGTTTGAAAGTGCTGCCTATCAAAATACTCAAATACTTGATGTATTCTGCTTCCTATAAATATGGGTAGGTCTATTTCATCATCAGCGAGGTCATAATTTATTCCCATTGCCTTTGTTTTGTTATATTAATCTTATAAAATAACATTTTACCAAACAATCAAATATCTGAAACAATATTTCAATGTATGTTTTAGGATATGTGGAGTCTGCATGTCCTCCCTGCGGTCCAGTGAGTTTTAAAAGACATGCAAGTAGGTGTGTGTGTGTGTGTGTGTGTGTGTGTGTGTGTGTGTGTGTGTGTGTGTGTGTGTGTGTGTGTGTGTGTGACTTCTGTGAAGATTGGATACCAGGCTGGCAACTCAACACCATAAAAACTCCACTGGCAATCTGTGGACTGCTGATTGGCTGTGGCAACCCCTAAAGGGAGAGCCGAAAGACATTGCATGTAAATTAGTATATCATCAATATATCCTTTGCAAACAATGAAATCATTTTTCAGGACCTATGCAGTACCAACTTAAAGCTAACGTCCTCACCATATGAGCCAAGGGCTTTAAATCGGAAGCAATTCCTTGTATTTTACTTTATGACTTGTCTCTTTTGAGGTTATAATCTGCAGTATCCTTGTCGTGAGCCTCCATACTAATATTTCCATTCTAGGCTTAACCCACCCATTGGGGATCCCCCCTAGTGCCGTACTGGTTATGTACTGCTAGGGAGGACTGTGGAAGCTAACCTTCTGTCATCACAGTGTCATGAATATATTTATATTTCAGTGAATTACATACAGATAGGTACTTTTTATCTAATAAATCCTTCACCGCTCCACTAGCCTTCTCAGTCTCTTCCTAAACCATTTCATCTCCATCATAAAACTTACTCTTCAAATGTTCTTTTATTTTTTGGCCTGCAAATATATCTACACTTTGGCATAATCTGTGAAGAGCACTGTCTAATCTTCTCTTTTAGTTAGATTTTAAACTGGCCCGATTCTTCTATCAAAAACTGATTTTTATATTCCAACATATTTATATTAATTTTTATTAGTTATTTGAACCAACTAACAAATGTGTCTTCTTTCAAAAATTCATAGGAATCTGCCAGTGCCCTTCTAAGAAAGAGGAGCATAAATACAGCATCCCAAAGGAGAATAATCTGGCACTGTTACTGGGTGCAGTTTTATCTCCTTATTTAAGTACATATATTCATTAAGAGCATATGTTATCTATTTGTAATCTTAAAGTAAATATGTAAGGCTATTAAGCATGCTGTGGTAGTTCTAACTTAATATCTGAAATGTAGGTAAGGCAGCCCATTACCTTCATGCATGTTCCAACTTCTACAGCACATATTACATTTGAATCTTCCTTGAATATAAGAATAACCTCTTGAAAAGGTACTAGTTCTTCATCATTCTTCAAAAATGATGGTATGATCCCTCTAGGTAAATAAACACTGTAAACTCTCGTTCATATGGTATTTATATAACCCTTAATCCCAAAACAACATCCATTTACTTCTGAGAAAACATTTTCCACCTTGAAGAGACAGAGTTCGTAAATCATGTGTGTTAGTTCTGTGTTTTTAACCCCACTCCCCAGGATCATCAGCACGCTCTTATTAAAACATTATGTATCAGGGCAGCCAGAGATGTTTCTTGTAATGCAACCATCCAAGGTTCTATTTTTAAGCAAGCAATAGAGGTGGTGAAGGCTAAGGATAAGGCATGTGAAGAGTTGTATAAAAGGTTGGACACTAAGGAGGGAGAAAAGGACCTGTACCAATTGGGTAGACAGAGGGACCGAGCTAGGAAAGATGTGCAGCAGGTAAAAGTGAAAAAGGATAATAAGGGGAAATGTACTCACTAGTGAGGAGAGTGTGTTGAGCAGATGGAAGGAGTACTTTCAGGGGCTGATGAATGAAGAGAATGAGAGGGAGAGAAGGTTGGATGATGTGGGATTAATGAATCATGAAGTGCAATGGATTAGCAAGGAAGAAGTAAAGATAACTATGAAGAGGATGAAGAATGGAAAGGCTGTTGGTCTAGATGACATACCTGTGGAAGCATGGAGGTGTTTAAGTTGAATGGCAGTGGAGATTTTAACCACATTGTTTAATGAAATTTTAGAAAGTGAGAGGATGCCTGAGGACTGGAGGAAAAAGTGTTTTGGTACCGATTTTTAAGAATAAGGGTGATGTGCAGAGCTGTAGTAACTAAAGAGGGATTAAATTGATCAGTCACAGCATGAAGTTATGGGAAAGAGTAGTGGAAGCAAGATTAAGAAAGGACGTGATGATTAGTGATCAGCAGTATGGTTTGATGCCCGGAAAGAGCACTACAGATGCAATGTTTGCTCTGAGAGTGTTGTTAGAGAAATACAGAGAAGATCAGGAGTTGCATTGTGTCTTTGTGGACTTAGAGAAAGCATATGACAGAGTGCCTAGAGAGGAATTGTGGTATTGTATGAGGAAGTCGGGAGTGTCAGAGAAGTATGTAAGAGTGGTACAGGATATGTACGAGGGTAGTGTGACAGCAGTGAGGTCTGTGGTGGGAGTGACGGATGCATTTAAGGTGGAGGTGGGATTAAATGAGCCCTTTCCTATTTGCAGTGGTGATGGACAGGTTGACAGATGAGATCAGACAGGAGTCCCCATGGACTATGATGTTTGCAGATGACATTGTGATCTGTAGTGAGAGTAGGGAACAGGTGGAGGAGACCCTGGAGAGATGGAGATATGCTCTAGAGAAGAGGAATGAAGGTTAGCAGGATTAAGACAGAATATATGTGTGTGAATGAGAGGGAGGATAGAGGAATGGTGAGCATGCAAGTAGTAGAGGTGGCGAAGGTGGATGAGTTTAAATACTTGGGATCAATAGTTTAGAGTAATGGTGAGTGTGGAAGAGAGGTGAAGAGAGTACAGGCAGTATAGTGATTTGTGAAAGACGAGTACCAGTAAGAGTGAAAGGGAAGGTCTGCAAGAGGGTAGTGAGACCAGCTATGTTATATGGGTTGGAGACAGTGGCATTGACAAAAAGGCAGGAGTTAGAGCTGGATGTGGCAGAGTTAAAGATGTTAAGATTTGCACTGAGTGTGACGAGGGTGGACAGAATTAGGAATAAGTATATTAGAGGGTCAGCCCAGGTTGGAAGGTTTGGAGACAAAGCCAGAGAGGTAAGATTATGTTGGTTTGGATATGTGCTGAGGAGGGATGCTGAGTATATTGGGAAAAAGATGCTAAGGATGAAGCTACCAGGTAACCGGAAAATAGGAAGGCCTAAGATTAGGTTTATGGATGTGGTGAGAGAGGACAATGCAGGTGGTTAGTGTGACAGAGCAAGATGCAGAGGACAGGAAGGAATGGAAACAGATGATCCACTGTGGCGACCCCTAACAGGAACAGCTGAAAGAAGATGATGAATAATGCCCAACAGGGTGTATGTTATTGCGGAAATAACACCGACCCAGGGGCACCCCTTAGAGAATGGGCTGTCTGTAAAATTGTTCTGTTTTACTTATTTATTTACTGTTATTACTATATTATTTTTTATATATATTTTTGATGTAAAATAGTTCCTTTGCCTAAGGTTTCAAACTTGCTGTAGTATATGTTAATAGTATTGGAGGAAGCATTTTACAGCCAAAATAAAGCACTTTAAAAAATATTGAGGTATTTACTTTATTTTTTGTTCCCTTACTCCAAAAACATTTGGTTTGTTGCCAGTCATTGGAGTTAGAAGTTACTAATTAATGACATACATTTGAGTTTCAGACTCGAGGGTAGTGTGACAGCGGTGAGGTCTGTGGTGGGAGTGATGGATGCATTTAAGGTACAGGTGGGATAACATCAAGGATCAGCTCTGAGCCCTTTCTTATTTGCAATAGTGACGGACAGGTTGACAGACGAGATCAGACAGGAGTCCCCGTGGACTATGATGTTTGCAGATGACACTGTGATCTGTAGTGAGAGTAGGGAACAGGTGGAGCAGACCCTGGAGAGGTGGAGATATGCTCTAGAGAGAAGAGGAATGAAGGTCAGCAGGACTAAGACAGAATATATGTGTGTGAATGAGAGGGAGGATAGAGGAATGGTGAGGATGCAGGGAGTATAGGTGGAGAAGATGGATGAGTTTAAGTACTTGGGATCAACAGTTCAGAGTAATGGTGGGTGTGGAAGAGAGGTGAAGAAGAGAGTACATGCAGGATGGAGTGGGTGGAGAAGAGTGTCAGGAGTGATTTGTGACAGATGAGTAAAAGTAAGAGTGAAAGGGAAGGTCTACAAGAGGGTAGTGAGACCAGCTATGTTATATGGGTTGGAGACGGCGGCACTGACAAAAAGGCAGGAGTCAGAGCTTGACATGACAGAGTTGAAGATGTTATGATTTGCACTGGGTGTGATGAGGATGGACAGGATTAGGAATAAGTATATTAGAGGCTCAGCCCAGGTTGGAAGGTTTGAAGACAAAGCCAGAGAGGCAAGATTACGTTGGTTTGGACATGAACTGAGGAGGGATGCAGAGTATATTGGGAAAAAGATGCTAAGGATGAAGCTGCCAGGTAACAGGAAAAGAGGGAGGCCTAAGATGAGGTTTATGGATGTGGTGAGAGAGGACATGCAGG
This sequence comes from Protopterus annectens, assembly GCF_019279795.1. Classification (NCBI taxonomy): domain Eukaryota; kingdom Metazoa; phylum Chordata; order Ceratodontiformes; family Protopteridae; genus Protopterus; species Protopterus annectens. The sequence goes on along the minus strand of NC_056750.1, from coordinate 164,470,544 downwards.
TGGTTGGTGTGACAGAGCAAGATGCAGAGGTCAGGAAGAAATGGAAACAGTTGATGTGCTGTGCCTAACGGGAGCAGCCGAAAGAAGAAGAAGATTGTCTTCAGAAAATTCATGCTAACACAAATCCTTTTATTTAAGCAAGTTTGCAATTTTATAAGAGCAATAATTAAATTATATTCCTATATTTGAGCCTTTGTTCCCCCTTTATTTTAGGCTTTATCCAGATTTCTTCAGTTGTAAGGTACAGAGGTATGCAAACCTCTTTATTGCTGCTGCCAGTGGTCGATCTTACTCACTCACTCTCTCTCACACACACACACATACACCCCACCACCCACTTCAGAAAATGTAGGCTAACACAAATAATTTCAAATATATTCCTATTTTGAGTCTTAGTTCCCTGTTTATCCAGATAGCTTGATCTAAGAGGTC